>NC_067145.1:61105358-61405358 GCF_903995435.1 Acomys russatus
TACAATAAAAGGTGCTCCGGAGGAATCTCCATACCTGATCTCAAACTGTACTATAAAGCAATAGTAATTAAAACAGCATGGTACTGGCACAGCAACAGGCTGGTTGATCAATGGAATCGAATCGAAGACCCAGATATGAATCCACACACATATGGTCACTTGATTTTTGACAAAGAAGCCAAATCCATTCAACGGAAAAAGGATAGCATCTTCAACAAATGGTGCTGGTCTAACTGGAGGTCTATGTGTAAAAAAATGAAACTGGACCCATATTTGTCACCTTGCACAAAACTCAAATCCAAGTGGATTAAAGACCTCAACATAAAACCAGAGACACTAAGCCACTTAGAGGAAAAAGTGGAAAAGAGCCTGGAACATATTGGCACAGGAGACAACTTCCTGAACAGAACACCAACGGCCCAGGCCTTAATGTCAACCATTAATAAATGGGACCTCATGAGGCTGAGAAGCTTCTGTAAGGCAGGAGACACTGTCAAGAGAACAAAGCGACAGCCTACAGACTGGGAAAAAAATCTTCACCAACCCTACATCTGACAAAGGTCTAATATCCAAAATATATAAAGAACTCAAGAAATTAAACACCACCAAACCGAATAACCCAATTGAGAAATGGGGCTTGGAACTAAACAGAGAATTCTCAACAGAGGAGTATCAAATGGCTGAGAAACACTTAAAGAAATGCTCAACCTCCTTAGTCATCAGGGAAATGCAAATCAAAACAACTCTGAGATTCCATCTTACACCCATCAGAATGGCTAAGATCAAAAACTCAAGCGACACCACATGCTGGCGAGGATGTGGGGAGAGAGGAACACTCCTTCATTGCTGGTGGGAATGCAAACTAGTCCAGCCACTTTGGAAATCTCTCTGGTGCAATCTCAGAAAAATGGGAATAGGGCTTCCTCAAGACCCAGCTATTCCACTCCTTGGAATATACCCAGAAGATGCTCCAGCACACAACAAGAAAATTTGCTCAACCATGTTCATAGCAGCCTTATTCATAATAGCCAGAACATGGAAACAGCCTAAGTGTCCCTCAGTAGAAGAGTGGATAAAGAAACTGTGGTACATATACACTATGGAATACTACTCAGCTATTAAAAACAAGGAATTCCCGAAATTTGTGGATAAATGGATTGAGCTAGAAATGATCATAATGAGTGAGTTAACCCAGGAGCAGAAAGACTGAAATGGTATATACTCACTTATATCTGCATACTAGCCCAAGGGGCGTGTCCCACGAAAGCCTTCACTTACCAGGAAACTGGGACAGAGGGGAAGGCATCCTATTGGGACTCTAAATGAGAGACGCATGGGAGAATAGCAAAATAAAAGGATACAGAGAGTCCTAGAAATCTACAAGTAGAACAATATGATAGGCAGATTTGGGCCCAGGGGTCCCCCTCAAACTAAGGCACCAGCCAAGGACAATACAGGTGGTAAACTTTAAACCCCTTCCCAGATCTAGCCAATGGTCAGAATATTCTCCACAGTTGAGTAGAGAGAGGGATATGACTTTCTCACGTACTCTGGTGCCTCACATTTGACCATGTCCCCTGGAGGGGAGACCTGGTGGCACTCAGAGGAAGGACAGCAGGTAGCCAAGAAGAGACTTGATACCCTATGAGAATATATAGGGGGAGGTAATTCCCCCTCAGGAACAGTCATAGGCGAGGGGAATAATGGGAAAATGGGGGGAGGAGGAATGGGAGGATACAAGGGATGGGATAAACATTGAGATGTAACAAGAATAAATTAATAAAAAATAAATAAATAAATAAATAAAAATAAAATAAAAGCAATATTCAAAGAGCATTTTAAGGCTCCTAGTCCTCAAATCACACCTAACCCTAACCCCCACCCCCTGTATCTCATCCCTTGAGTGGGAACATTCTATGCAGAGGCTCCTTGTCATCTTCACTGTATTCTTACCACTGGCTTCAGGAAACAGGTGCCCTGCCGTATTCACCCCTTCATAGAACCAGGGTACACTCCAGCGCTAATTTCCTTAGCTCTATTTGTAGGAGAAATGGACAAACTGATAATTATTAAGTGACAGTGAAACCAAGTGTTGTGACATACATACATGCTCCCATCACTCCTGAGGTAGAAACAGAAAGGTTGCTGCTGCAAGTTTGAGGCTGGCCTGGAATACATAGTTTTAGACCATTTAAGACTGAATAGTGTGTCCCTGTCTCAAAATAAATAAATAAATAAAAATAAATTTTAAAAACAAGAAGGAAAAAAATTAAGACTAGAGATAAAATGAAGTAATTATTTCCACTGATTATTTTAAAACCTAAACTGGGGCCTTAACAAGAGAATTTGTATTGGATAGTGTTCTCCTTACACGGTAGTCAGCTTAATGGAAGGGAAGCGAAAAAACTCTCATTTCCCTTCTTAGAAAAAATGGCCACAATCTATTCATTTATTGTCTCATTAGGATAATCATTATATAATGGTTGCAGGGAACTCAACAATTTACCAGATGTTGTAGAAGGATTTGGAACACCACGTATACCCTATTTGCTAGTCATCAGGGCAAGGCCAGTAGAATCTGTCTTGGATTAAAGAGACTGAAGCTATCATTTTTGTGTAATGTAGAGCAGGGTGGGGGTCTGTGAGGCCCTCATGCTGTAATTCATTAACCACAATCACTGGGGGAAGGACAGGCAGCAATTCAGTCACCCAGCAGGAAGATAGCACAGAGGTAGCTCAGGAGGCTGAACACCTTCTAGGTTTGATCCAGTCCCAAGATCAGGAGGAAACCCTAAAGGGTACTAGAGAAACAGAGGAACGGAAAGGAGAAAAGTGAGCAAGAAGAAAAGGAGGAGGAAGAAGGGAGGAGGAGGAAGAAGAGGAAAGGAGGAAGAAGAAGAGAGGAAGAAGGAAGAAGAGGATGAGGAGAAGGAGGAGGGGGTGAAGGAGGAGGAAGAGGAGGAGGGGGAGAAGGAGGAAAAAGAAAGAGGAAGCAGCTTGTTCTAGATCCCAGATAAGGGTCTAGTGATCTCAATTATCTGTCATCTGAAAATGCTTAGAGAGTATCTTATTGCCATAGAGTGGATAAGGGGTGAAATTTTCAACTAGACAGGAACATATTATTGTCAAGTCTTCGGGTAAAAGTTTGAGGTCAAAGAGATAGTCTGGAGATGATTTTTCTCTACTTTTCTCTTTTCATCTGTCTCTACCCAAAGGACCACGGAGGCTCTTCATAGGCACTTTCTCTTCCACTCGACCTCTCCCAAAAGCTAAGAGCTATACCCTTCAGCTCTCCACCCTCTTTTCTTCAGTTAGACCCTTAAAACTGATTTCAAGTTCACTATTAGTAGCAACCGGCACCTCGAACTGCATCTTTATGGTTACCTCATCTTGGATAATAAGTTGCATTTCTAGTAACTTGTTTGAGAAATGCTGAGGTTCAAACTGTTCCATATGGTAAGGATACTATCTTAATATCCACCGAATGCTAATGCCCAGTTGTACATGGCACATTGATTCCCTTAAATTCTATGTGATAAAATGTTTGACTTTATCCATAGAAAGGTTTTGGGTGTTCAATTAAATAGTACTATCTTCACAAGAAAATCAGTGATGCTAATTTTTATAAATTATTTCCAGGTTGATAATGCTGGCCTTTTTTTTTTTTTCCTTATCTTGCTACCAAAGAATATGATATGATCGACAAATTGAATAATTTTTAATACAGAGTAACCTGTCTTCTCATGAATAAATTGCATTCTATTTTTTCTTGGCATAATGGCTTCCTCTTTAGGTGAAATGAGCCTTTTATTTTTGAAAAATGTGTACCATGTGAAGTAATGGCAGGAATAACATTTTTCTGCATTCATTCCAGATGTGGATATGGTGTAAGTAAAACAGCAACTTGTAATACATAGAATATTGATTGGTTCAATCATAGCTAATAATAGACTGTATGACAAATCATAAGGTGTTTGGCAATTAGGAAAATCCATACTGAATAAGGAAGTACTTTTATCTTAGTAA
The DNA here is from genome assembly GCF_903995435.1 of Acomys russatus. NCBI lineage: Eukaryota > Metazoa > Chordata > Mammalia > Rodentia > Muridae > Acomys > Acomys russatus. Next base: position 61,109,385 of record NC_067145.1, read on the forward strand.
CCTCAACAAGTATGGAGCAATGGATCATGGAACAATTGCTATGGTAAAGATATTCCTGTTTAGAATACCTTTTTCATCATTTGTCAAATGCAGCAAAACTCTTTTTTTCATAAAAACTGCTTTACTGGCTAAAGGGCACTAGTGAAATACTTACCTAATATCTCCAAAATGGTTGTTTCTCCTCCAGGAATTTTCCATAATGTCAAAATACTTGAAGAGCTTACCTCCCCCATTCTCTCACAGGTAGTGATTAAAGGCTCCATTATGCCAGTAATGTCCACCAGTATCACAACATTTATACAGCTTCCAGCATTTCTATTACCAAGTGCTAATAAATGACCCACTGTACAACAAAATTGAACCAGCTGGGGACAGCACTAGCATAAAAGATTTCAGCCTGAGCATCGGTATTCTTTTTATGAAGTGATTTTCCCATTTACTTAAAAAAATGTATAGAATGGGTTTGGGTTTTTTTTTTTTTCCTTAACATTTTCCATGTACAGAAAAAAATATGGGAGAGAGTTGTATTACTCTTTGGGAGTTTTGCTTATATTGCTTCTTAAAAGATAAGGTCAGTGGAAACAGGTTTTACCTTGGATTATTGTGTACTTAATAGGCTTTTTCCTTCTGTGCCATGTTCTGATTTATGGCTATAGAAATACAAAAAAGTATAAATTTGGTTAATATCATAATGTGATTGACTATATAGTAGAAGGCTTCCTTGAGTCATTTAATGCATCGTTCTTTGAGAAAGGAAGGAATGGAAGACATATATATCAGTTTCTGATGTTACTGTCCAGTATGTCCTGCAGAGTTGTGACACCTGTTCTCATCTCCCTAACTGGCTGCTCTCAATCAACTAAGACCTGTCGTACTAAGAACCAGTCCACACAGCCAACTGAGATGCTCAGAATCTACACTCTGGCCATCCTCTCCACAGCCCTGTGCTCACTTAACCCTTTATAGTGACTCCATTATGGTGTGACCAAAAACTCAGCTGCTCTATACAAACTCCAGGGAAACATAGTCCTTCCATGTTCACATGTTCACCAACGCCTTTAACACGATCCATCACAAGCCACAAATGAATGCTTGTCACGTGTTTAGCGCTATCACAGATAGTGTGTGTGTGCTTCATTTCACCTTCTTGACATTCGCCTGAGATCAGGGCCACAAATCCGAGGGAAGCCCACCAGTCAGAGTCTACATCTGCAGGTATATTCCCACCCCTGCTGCTCAAACTTCTGCTCAGCTTCCACAGGCAGCCTTGCCCAGATGAAAGCATTTTGCTATAAAAATCACATTTTCTTAACGAGCTTAACTGTTTGTTTTCATTAGCTCACACCATCCTTTCAGTGACAGGATTTCCATGTCTTCATGGGTTTTCTCTCCCCCCTTTTTTATTCTAATTTGTCATCTTTTCATGCAAAAGCCAGCTTTAAAACATAAAGTGTCTGATTTTTTTCCTTTGTTCAAGACATGTATAAGTATTTTCAATTACTGCATAAAATGCAGTAATTGGTTGTAAATAAATCTATTGAGTATACTGTGTGAATGGGATGATGACAGAACAGTAAAGTATTCCATACTTGAAAAAGAAGAGGTGACTGGAGTGTTCTTGTCACAGAAAATAAGAATGCAAGGAAGGGACTGGTCATTACTTAGATGGTGACACTCCACAACATGTACGGTTTAAACTATCCTGGTGAGTATCTGAAATAATTGCATTTTCACTTGTTAAAAATATGAAAGAAAAAGTTTAAAATGCTACAGCCAAAGGGAAGCTAAGGAAATAAAATAAAATGAAAGCTGTAGCCCCACTGGGGTCCCAGAAGTAACAGAGGACAGTAGGTAAAAACTAAGGAAATGCAATCTGAGGAGATAGCTCAGAATCTGCTGCTTACGCATGAAGACCAGAGCTCGGAGTCCCAGACCTCAGGTGAAAACTGAGGTGAGCGCAGCGACCCTCCTGAAATCCTTTTGCATGAGACGTACAGACAGAAGCCTGCAGAGCAACCTGGACAGCGAGACTAACAGAAACAGCCAGTCGCTGGCTCAGTGAGAGCTCCTGCATGCAAGCACAAGGTGAGAGCAATCCAGAGAGAGATGGGTGAGACTGTTGAGCCTCCTTCACAGGTATGTACATACATGTGTATGTGGACCTCCCCCTGACATGGATGCTCACACACATGCAGACATGCATGTACACACACACACACACACACACACACACACACACACAAGCAAAAAACTAAAGAAGTATTGATAAAGTACAAGCTTCCGTTCTAACGTTGTTTCTGTATTGGATCATTGAATGTGAAACATATGCCTATTATAAGATACTTATGATAGCAATGGGGGTATATATAAGAACCCTTAGGAATGTTTATCTTTCCAACTTTTATGTAAAAATAAATCATACAGTAAAAAAGAAAGAAGCCGGGCATGGTGGCGCACGCCTTTAATCCCAGCACTCGGGAAGTAGAGGCAGGTGGATCCCTGTGAGTTTGAGGCTAGCCTGGTCTACAAAGTGAGTCCCAGCCTAGTCTACAAAGTGAGTCCAAGACAACCAAGGCTACACAGAGAAACCTTGTCTTGAAAATCCAAAAAAATAAATAAATAAAAAGGAAAAAGAAAGAAAGAAAACAGAACACACTGATTGCTGAATGAAAAAAAGCCCATCAAAAACAAACACATTTTATGTGATTACATTCATATAAAACGTCCATTAGAGGAAAATCTAAGCCATATGAAATATGCTCAACAGTTACTAAGGGCTGAAGATTGCACAGGGGTGGGAGAAAGTGGTAGCTAGTGTGCCTAAGCCTTCTGTTTTAGATAATGAAAATATTCCTGTTTTACAAATTGAGTGTGATAATGGTTGCACATATTTGAAAACATACTAAAAGCCATCAAATTGTGTAGTTTTTCTGGGTGAATTATACAGAATGGCAGTTACATCTCAATAAAACTGCTAATAAAATGCTATAAACTAACTGAAGTCCAAGAATGCTACTGAAATGTACAGAGTCGATAGCAAGGCCTTCTTCAATTAGTGTTTTCAAATATCCAGTAAAGTAAACACTAAATATGAATCTTCGGGACATGTCAATAGTCAAAGCAATAGATTTAGTTGAAAATATGCTCATTCAAATGTCCTTCCTATTAAATAAAATCTATGCAATTTGAAGGATCTGATTTAAAAATACAATATTTTTGAAGGTTGAATAGCTATATTAAATCATACTTAGTATCAAAACTTACAAAAAATCACTGCATTTAGAAATTTTATATATTATTATTATTATTATTATTATTATTAATTTTGTAAATGAGAGAATCTGGCACAATCTAGATGTTTTAATTTTTATTAATTTTTTTCACATATACATTTATATTTACACATGTGTACAATAACCTACCCACAGCAAGAAGAACCATGACACAATCAGGAATTATATAAATGTTACATTCTTAGTGTTTTGGCCATTTGTATTTGGCAGCCTTGAGGAAAACGTCTTTCCTATCTTGGTGAGTCAAAGATTCTGAATTTAAATCAATATCTATCACATCTTGTCATTATCAACTTAAAACATCTATCTAGAGCTGAAAACATTTTAACCCCTAAACAACTATGATTCATTGTAAAACTAAACTATCTGGTCTTCAACCCCATCAGAGACTTGAGAAAGAATATAATTGATTACCTGATTATACCAGGAGTGCAGGGTAGTAGCTTTCCAAATGAGAAGATGATAGAGACAGTTTGTTACCTGAAGAGTCACCCAAAACTCTCTATAACATTGGAGCATCATCTTCAGCCTTCTGGCCCAATATATCTGACAGACATATTTGTGAGGCAGGAATTATTGAGGACTTTCTTACCCTGTCTTGGCAGAGTTTGGCCATCGACTCTGCCTGCATCCAAGCTTGCCCTTTTTTAGGCAGAATTCTGTCTGTGGTAGAAAGGAGAACATTTTGCCCAGTGGCTCGTTTGCCACATTTGAAGCCATCTCCATAAGGAGGTATTTTGATGCTCATCATCCTCTTTGAGGAAGGCTGGGTGTTGCCAGGAGTTAGCCTGTCTCGTTGTCAGTGAATCTTTAAAATAATAGAAACCTTTTTAAATGACATATTCTGTATGTCTCTGAGGTTTTTGAAGACCTTATCTAACTATTTACCTTATCTTTCTATAGAATCATATCTATCTGTTGCACCTAAGATATGATAAAAATAAACTATTAATTGATATGACCATGATTTGATCAACTAACAATTAACATGTTTAACTTATGTATCTTAAACAGCCAGTAATATCACTTTCAAAGTAATTTAATTGAGTTGAAAGGGTACAATAAATCATATGTAAATGGTATCTAGCAAGGAAATCAGAGCTGGCTGAGGATGTAGCTTGATTGCCAGAGTGCTAGCCTAGTGTGCACAAAGCCCTGGGTTCAGTCCCCAACGTGGCATGAACTGGGCATGGTAGTACACGGTTGTAATCCCAGTACTTGAAAGATGAGGGTAGAGTTATCAGAAGTTCAAGGTTACCCTCAGCTACATAGATAATTGGAAATCAGCTTTTTCAAAATAGAGAGGTGAAGAGGCAGAGGGAGAGAGGAGGAGGGGGAGAGAGCTGGGAGGAGGAGCAGCTGGGGAAGGAGAGAGGGGTAACAAAGAAGGAAGAAAGGAATCACAAGGAATTTCAGAAATTTGTGGACAAATGGATTGAACTACAAATTATCATAATGAGTGAGTTCATCCAGAAGCAAAAAGAGTTAAATGGTATATACTCACTTATATCGAGACACTAGTCCAAGGGGTACGTCCCCATGGAAAACTTTACCTACCAGGAAAGTGGGTCAGAGGGGAGGGCATCCTATTGAGACTTTAGGTGTGAGAAGCCTGGGAGAATGAGGAAATAGAAGGATCCAGACGGTCCTGGAAAACTACAGGTGGGTCTGGGCCCTGGGGTCCTCCTCAAACTATGGCACCAGCCAAGGAAAATATAGGCAGTAAACTTCGAACCCCTACCCAGACTAGCCAATGGACAGGACATTCTCCACTGTTAAGTGGAGAAGGAGATCTGACTTTCACACAAACTCTGGTGCCCCATATTTGACCATGTCCCTTGGATGGAGACGCCTGGTGACACTCAGAGGAAGGATAATAGGTCACCAAGAAGAGACTCGATACCCTATGAGCATATACAGGGGGAGGAGGTCTCCCTCAGTCACAGACATAGGGGAGGGGAATGGGGGGGGAAGCGGGAGGGAGGGAGGAATGGGAGAATACAAGGGATGGGCTAACAACTGAGATGTAATTTGAATAAATTAATAATAAAAAAAGGAAAAAAAAAAGAAAGAAAGAAATCACAGTCGAAGCCTGATGAGCAAGTGGCAGAAACACTCTGGGAAAAGCGTTCCCTAATGTGTGCTTTCATTTTACTCTTTCTCCAAGCCAGAATGTGAGCATCTCTCTCCAGTGTTTTCTGTTTCTGCTGTCTTATTCTTTATTTTTGATTTTTGAGATGCTTTCCTGACCTTATGCACTTTCTCCCTTCATTGGCTATAGTCATGTCTCCCTTCCTCCCTCACATTTCTGAATTTTTTTTTCCTATCAACCATTTTCCCTGACCTATGCAAATGTAAACCTACAGAGAATTATTCAGAACACTCATAGCTACTAATTACAGTTCTATGCCTGATGCAGAATTAGCAGTTTTGTAGTTCTATAAGACAGTAGTGTAGTTCCTTGGACTGGCCTCTTGTGACTATCTCTTAGAAAGAGGAGCATCAGGTCCATCCCAGTATCTCTGAAGTGGTACCCAGTGGCTGTTTTTTCTCTTAACGCAAGCCCTGCATTGTGTTTGTGTATATGTATACGTATATATGTGCATGTATGTGTGTAAATATAGATATAGACAGACATGGATATAGATAGATAAACCTGAGGTGCCCTTGTTGAAGTCAGACCCACAAATCAAGGGCTCTCCCAAATGCCATTTTCAGATAATAGCTTCTCAATGAATGAAAAGAGGACAGATCAATGTACCTTGTTTTAGGGTCTCTTTGTTTCTACTGCACAGAATTGGCTAGCTACACAAGCATTTATGGGGGTGGGTCATGGGGATTCTAATTCAGGGCCACAGGTTTGTGTGACAAGTGCTTTTAGCTACTATATATCCTGTCTATATACAGTGTTACTTGTATGTATGTACTCAGGGCTGATTGTTCAGCAGCAAAGAAGGGAGAGAAGCTGTAATTAAAGTATAATGCCAGAAAACAACAACAACAACAAACAAGCCCTGTGAGGATGCAAGACGCATGCCCATGGTTGAGCAGCACTGATCTACGAAAACCCAAGTGCTGCCTTAGATGACTCATCTTTTACAAGGTGAGAAGTTAGCACATCTGGAAGGCACTTTAACTTCTTGGACAAGTGACCAGAGCTGGGAGCCTCACACTCTGCCCAGGATCTCCTAGAATCTCCAAATCTTATGAATGTGTCTGTGAGAAAAATCGACGTTCCCTGAAATCAGGTCTATATCAGCTCAGCTTGCAGCATTGGGTGAGCTTATCTGAAAATCCCTTCTTAGTTATGTAAGAAGGCAAAGAACTGAGCCAGCCAATTCTATCAATTAGAAACAACCACCAATCACGGGCTCTTCCAAATACTGCTATTACCTCATAGCTTCTCAATGGATGAGACAGGAACAAATAAATCAATGTAACTCCAAGTAAGGACTTGCACAGTTAAGATGTTTTTCTGACTACGTGACAATAAAATGCTCTACAGGTCTCCAGGTATGACTCTAGTAACTAACCCTGCATCATTCTGATAATCTTCAATTTTGTTCCAGAGATGGATTCTCTTAAGCATCTTAGTATCACCATGTAAGAATATTTACAAAGGTTCCTTTGTTTCTAGAAGCAGATGGAGGAGGAGGATGGACTGTCCCTTCCAGCCTCTGGATAAGACATGTCAGATGTGTTTCCTGTAGTTCTATCAATGGCTGGAAATGAGTCTCTACAAAAACAATGGTGACCCTACAAACATCTGGGATCTACATCGGAAAGACCTTTACACTGTTGTCTTACCTCATCTTCCTGAAGCTCCCAGAGAAAGGTATTTTCAACTCAACTAATAATGATTAATGGGTTGTGATCAAGACAACTGGAGACAGCATAAATACTGGCTGCCAGAACTGGAACTAAAATTTGCTTTTCTGGATGGTGATAGACGTGTGTGTGTGTGTGTGTGTGTGTGTGTGTGTGTGTGTGTGTGTGCGTGAGCACGAGTATATTTGTATGCATGCATATGTCTCTGTGTGTATTTGTACACATATATGTTTATGCATCTGTGTGTGTGAACATGTATGTCTTTGTGTGTGTGTGCATGCATATGTCTATGTGTGAATTTGTTTGCATATGGGTGTATATATGTCTATGTGTGCATGTGTGCATGTGTTTGTGTGCATGCATGTCTCTCTGTGAATTTGTGTGCATATATGTACGTGCGTGTGTGTGTGCGTGCGCGCGCGCGCGCGTGTGTGTGTGTGTGTGTGTGTGTGTGTTAAATACAGACATGCAGGTTCAGGCACCATGGTGCCCTTCTTGACGTTAGAAAGACAATCTGAAGTGTTGGTCCTCACTTTTCACCTTGTTTAAGGGTCTCGTTGTTGCTACTGCACAGAATAGGCTAGCTAGCCAGACATCTTGGGGGGGTCCTGGGGATGCTGACTCAGTGACCCAAGTTTGTGTGACAAGTGCTCTCACCTACTAAGCCATGTTTCTGCCCTTCACTGTTGTAATTCCTTAGTGAGCTCATCAGGATTTCATATGGCACGGAACCAATCAGGGCCTGCATTTGGACCTCATTATGCAGACAACTTTTGTTTTGTCTTCTTAGGAACCAAAGCAAACTGACGAGCCTTGTGATTTTGAATATGTTGAATCTGCCACTCAGATTTGTTTTGGAACTGATTTTGAAAGCGAACTTGAAGTAACAAATCTACTCACATAATCAAGCAGAAAAGCATGCTATCTTTCCATAGTTCAATTTTAATGAACGTGTACCAAAAATGTGCTTCCTGCCGTGATGAATGCTATTGGCAGCAGTGATATCTAGCTGATATCTGGTGGCCTGGTGGCGTAAAGTGAGGGAAAACGAGAATGAAACCAGGGTTGCCACGGAGTCGTGAATCTGTGCTCATTAAGGAAGGCATACAAACTATAATGTTCGGTTAATTAAGAGCCAGTTTTATTCCTTGTTTTCCCAGGTTTAAGGAATTGGAAGTTAAATAATAACTGCTGATGTGATCTAAGGGTTTTTTTTTTTAATCTCCCTTCTCTGGGGCCCGTTATACCATCACCTAGCATACACGATTCCATTTACTAATAATGGAAGTCACACTTGGGTACTGGTAGGAGAATCTTTCCCTCCTGGATTTCCACGGGGAAACCCCATAGGGAATGACATTTTCTACAGCTTACTCTTTCCTCTGGCTGGACCCAACAAGTTACTGTGCGCAGTAATTAAGTAAGCACAACAGGCAAATTCAGACTTCAAGTGTCTGGCTTTTATGGTTACAGATGTTCTCTGCATAGTCTGCTCAGCAGTTCCTGGGGTCATAAATGTTTAATTTTTAATCTCTTCTTTATCGGTTCTGTGTAATGCAGACTGCTAGTATACCAAAAGAAATTTTATTAGTGTGTTTTATGGGCATGAAGTTTGCAATAATAAGAGCTCTAGTGAAATAAAATAAAGGTGTGTTCCCTTAAGAAAATGAATTTTACCTTAGCTCAAACCATAGATTAATGTCCTTGTTATAGAACACGAGTTTTGTAGGTTACACTTACGATATTGTTCTCAATGACGATCTGTTTGAGGTCCTAATGTCATCCTGAGGCATTGTGTGACTTACCTTGCAGATGCATTGTTGGAAGCACAGTGAGTTACATCATCTGTTTGTACTCCAAATGTCCTTTGAAATGACTGAGAGACTTGAAACAATAATCATTTCAACATGTATTTATTTTCCATGACACAAGCAGCTGTCCCTTTGCCCGGTGGACCTTGTGACACACACAATATGTGCAGATGAAAAGTAAATTGTTGGTTAAAACACCACAAGAAAGGGCTGAGAAACATAGCCTTGACATCACATGTTTACGCGCCATTGTTTACTGGGCACCTGGATTTTCAGGTGTCCTGACAACATTACAGCCACTGTCACATTGTCCGGGTGTGAAGCCTTGAAGCGAAATCTTCTGGTGTGCATTTTCCTTTAACATGTAGCACACTGTTCAAAATAAACCTTGTATCCCCCACTTAATATGGCATGCCTGGAAGTTTTTTTCTGTTTCACCATCCACTCATAGGGGTGAATTTATTACAACATTTAGAGGATGCAGGCTTACTGAAAGAATACAGATCCAAATAATTTTTCAGTCTTAACAAAGGAGTTAAAGAGCATGAACAGTGTGGTCAAGATCAGAAGTCTGGACTCTTCCAACGGATGGGTAAGAAATCAGCCATGGCAAAGCTGTATCCCATCTAGCTCAGAACTCCTCTGACCAGCATGGACCATCATCCAGGATTGGGACATCCTGTAAACTGCACATCCAGGTTTGCTATACTACACTGAATGACCTCAGGCACTGGTTTAAATGGGCTGTTTCCCCCATAGACTCTGGTACTGAACCACTTGGTCCCAGTTGGTGACACTGTTTGTGGAAGGCTTGGAAAGTTGGTCTTGTTAAAAAGAAAACTATGTCACCTGGGGCAAGCTTTGAGATGCTATAGCCTTCCAAGCCTCCCAGTTCCCTCTCTCTGCATCTTGCTTGAAGTTGAAAATGAGAGGTCTGTGCTCCCCGCTCCAGCCATCGCACCAGACACCCGATGCCATGCCTCCCCACCAGAATATGGACTCTCATCCTTCTGACACTGTGAGTACAAATAAATTCTTTCTTCTAAGAGCTGCATTGGTCGTGGCATTTCATGAAAGCAACAGAAAATATACTAGTACACTTAATTTGCACTAATAATGTTCCCCTTTCCCTACATTTGTCCAAAGCATAAGGCTGTGTTGTAAACTTATGGTTACTGTAAATCTGTGCTGTCCTCCCCTTCATGGCTAACCTAAGTCAAGACTGCAATCCTTAAGCCACTGAGACCCTCTCAGCAGGTCACTTGCCTCCAGTTCAAAGGTTTGGAATTGCGTCCTTACAGATCTGTGCCTTTTTCTCTGCCCTGGTGCTTCACGGTTGTCTTAGTCTCTTTCTTGTCTCTGTGATAAAATACCCAACAAAAGCCACTCGGGGCATAGAGAGTCCATCTGTCTCATAATTCCACCTTACAGTCCATGTAAGGAAACATGGCGGGGAAGTTGCAGCAGCAGGGGCTTGAGAGAAAGCCCACAGCCAAGAACAATGAATTGCTACGCACATGCTTCTCTCTCTCCACTCAGGTCCTATTCATAATTAAGATGACTTTTGCTGCATCAGTGAACTTAGTCCAGACCAACCGCAGACAGGCAGGCTTAGAGTAGCATGTGTCCCGGGCAAGTCTTTTTTTTTTTTTTTTTTTTTTTTTTTTTAAGAGTTTTTAAAAATTTTTTATTAAATTATTCAGATTACAAGTCAATTGTTATTTCATCACTTGTATCCTCCCATTCCTCCCTCCTTTCTGCTTTCACCCTATTCCCCTCCCCTAGGTCTCAGACCAAGGGGAACCTCCTCCCCTACTTGAGTTTAGTTAATACTAACCATCACAGAAGTAGAGACAAAAACAAAAAGCAACAACAGAAAACACAACTAAACAAAATGCCCTGGTTACTACATGAAAACTTTAGACCCTACGAACAAAACAAGCGAACACAAACAAAAACCCGGTACGTTTTATTGTTATTCCGAAAGAGTCTTCTGTAACAGATGCTTCCCTTGAACGCTAAATTTCCCACATCTACCTCTAAGGACTGGGCTTATCCCTTCTCCTGGCTTGGGAATTTATCATATTGCAACTAATCATCTTAGGAACTTTTTTTAAAAGCTTGACAAATCTAGAAGAGAGGACCCAGGTTTGAAGATCCTTCATTGATGTAGTAAAGCCAAGCAGCACTGCAGAACCCTCAAGTGGGTCTGAGGAGGCAGTTTCTCTAGAAGAGGAAAAGGCTACAGGAGCTGGAGAGCACACTGTGATTACCACACTTATTTCCCGGCGGCTGTATTGCAAACAGTAGACACCCCAGGGCTCCCATATTTGCTTAAATCTTAAATCATAATGTAAGTGAGTGAAGCATGAGAGGTGGGTGGAATGGGTCTTCTTGTCTACACAGCCACAGAGAAAAATTGCTTAGGACTTTGGTCTTGTGAAACACTGACCATCTTGACACAGACGGAACTAACAAACAGAGGCTGTCAGATAGTTCAGTCTGTGGGAAAAGATACTTTCTCCTTGTGAAATAAAGCTGTCTACTGAGAAATTTGATACATACTTCTCCCATTATTATAAGCAAAATGTAAATGCTTATTTCTTGTACTCTAATTGTCAGTATTCCCTATGTAAGCTACTGTGTAAGCTAGCTGTTTATCTATGAGCAAATAATCTGAGAAAACTAATTTAAATGAGAAAATTTTATTTGAGGTCACAGTTTCAGGGGTTTTTGACCCATTGTTTCTGAGACTGTGGTAAGGTAGAGCCCCATGAGCAGAGAGTCCGGTGGAACACTGCTCATCACCTCACCTCAGGGTGCCCCAGAAGTCAGTGGGGATGGAGGAGGTCTCTGGGGCAATGTGTACCCTTGTAGAACAAGCCCCCAGTAATCGACTTCTCAGGTAACAGTACCGTCCTGTAATGCCACGAAATTACGACTCCATGCCTCGATTGACACACCGAGGAGATAGAGCCTTTATGATGACTTTCCAAAAGCTCCCTTCTGTACGCTGTTTATCTCTTAATACCTGCTGCATCATGGACCAAGCCCGACAATTATGAGTTTTGGGAGAAACATTTCAGATCTAAAGCATCAAGTTTTCCAAAAGGCTTCATTCATCTCAAACAGCACCTACATCTGAAAAGAGTGGAGCGAGTTCCCTTTTTTACCTGATGAGGCTATTTTGAGCTATGGAACATCGTCTACTGTACGTCGTTTATCATCATAAGCTCTGCATACCTTGTCCATTATTGTGAAAAATGCCTCAGATACTAAATTGGGATGCAGAGACCGTAAGCTCGTCTTAAAACAAATTTACAGGGACTATAGACTACTCAGCAGTTGAGAGTGTACCGCAGAAGACTCAGGTTGGGTTCCCGGTGCCCACACACAGTGGAGGCAGGCTTTCTCTAACTCCAGCTCCCGGGCATCTGCTGCCCTCTTATGGACTCCATGAGAATCTGCACTAACATATGCAACTACCCACACATACAGATGATATACATCATTAGAAGTTGAAATAAATCTTAAAGAAACCCACAAATATGTAACAAACAGAAATGTGTATTTCTGTGTGATGAGCAAACCCAACGTTCACTGTGTTTAAAATTTGTAATAGTTTTTCAACATGAAGCCTTTTGAAAGTACTTTGACATAGAAAAGGGAAGGGTCTAATTTAACCAGTCACTATAACAATTCACATTTGTCAAAATAAAGGAAAAAAAGAGGGTCATGATTTGGGAGAATCCCCCATACCAAACTCCCCATGTTTCCCTGTGAGCTTAGGAGATGACAGTGTGCAGGTGCCTTTGGGGTAGAGCAACGGGCAAGAGTCAGAAAATACCAAAACATTGAGAACCCTAACAAGCACAGGAATAAAGAGGTCCAGGGAGGGCTCTGCCTGAAGTGTGAGCTTGCCACAGCTCTATGAAAAGCAATAGAATGCATGCCTTTTCCAAGCTGGGTTTCCATCCAAACTGCCTGGATACGGCCTTTCTCCCGTCTAGCCAGATACACTTCAGCTCATCAATGTTCCCATTGGAAGGTCAGTCTTCTTCAAAGAGTGGGTGCTTAAGTCCTTCAACTCTTGCCCTTGGCAGCCTTTGGTGGCCTGTGTAGTTGGAAAGATGAAAGGGAACTTTTCAGTAAGATATCCAGTGTTGGGGTATAGGCGATAGCCCCAGCCTTACCTCTTACCCCCCTCATCTTCTCCTTTCTTGGATCCACCTTTTTCATTAGGCAGATGGTTGCTCTGTGATATCTATCATGATGAGTATATTTCAGGAACATGACTCCATCTCCGGCTTCCTGTATTCAGGCCTCTGCAGTTGCCTCAGATACATCTTAGCTAATAGACTTCATCCTTGAAATTAGACAGGGCCAGGGTAAAATGCATGCAAACTTAGTGCGTCATTATTCATGTATCTTAATTCTATCCTAGCTTACATAGAATATCCATGATTCTTCCACCACTACTAACAGTTCTCCTGCCTTCACCACGGAATTGAGAACCAAACAAGTGACAGAGTAAGTTGACCGATGAGTGTATTGATTTGTATGACTAGAAAGTGGTCAAAGCAAATTGAAATACATGAGTTAAAAACATTAATAAATTATGGAGGCCCATGTAACTCTGAGAAGAAAGCAGTTGGCTTAGAACTCAGGGTGTTTTATTTATTTTTAAAAGTTTAAGAATCAATTGAAACAGAGTATCAACAAAAATTTTTTTGATAAAATCAATGAATATTTTCTCATGAATGAAAGAGTAATAGACCCAACTATAAATCTGTCATTTATAGATTGGAAAGAGGATGGACCTAATGTTAATAACCAAAAAAATTATAAGGAAGTAAATGGCAAAAAAAGGTAAATTTCTCACCCATGATGAGCATATGGTTTAGACAAAAATGAACACAGGAGTTTATTTCTGGGTGCTCTATTCTGTTCTGTTGGTCTACGTTTGTGTTTGTGTTTGTGCAACATGATGTTTGGATGGCCCTATAAAATGATTTGAGAAGTATTATTATTATGCCCCCAGCACTGCTACTTCTGTTAAAGATTGGCTATTTGTGGTCTTTCATACACTGACATAAATTTCAGAATTAAGTTTTCTACTTTTGTGCTAATATTTTTGTTATCTTAACAGGAACTATACTGAATCTGTAAAATACTTTTGGTAATGTGGCAGTTTTTACAACATTAGTTATGCCAGTTTGATTAAGAGAAGTCTTCCCATCTTAATTGCTCTTATATTTAGTTTACAAGTATTTTAATGATAATTTTGGTGTTTATGAAAATCATGGAAATTGGCCTATAGTTTTTTTTTGTATGATTCCTTATCTGATTTTGCCATCACAGAAATTCCAGCTCTGTAGTATGTTTCCTTTCTATTTTATGGAATATTTTGAAAGCATTAATGTTGATGCATCCTTAAAGATTTCTTAGAATTAAGCAATGACCCAGAAGATGCTCCAGCACACAACAAGAAAATTTGCTCAACCATGTTCATAGCAGCCTTATTCATAATAGCCAGAACATGGAAACAGCCTAAGTGTCCCTCAGTAGAAGAGTGGATAAAGAAACTGTGGTACATATACACTATGGAATACTACTCAGCTATTAAAAACAAGGAATTCCCGAAATTTGTAGATAAATGGATTGAGCTAGAAATGATCATAATGAGTGAGTTAACCCAGGAGCAGAAAGACTCAAATGGTATATACTCATTTATATTTGCATACTAGCCCAAGGGGCATGTCCCACGAAAGCCTTCACTTACCAGGAAACTGGGACAGAGGGGAGGACATCCTATTGGGACTCTAGATGAGAGAAGCATGGGAGAATAGCAAAGTAGAAGGATCCAGAGGGTCCTAGAAACCTATAAGTAGAACATTATGATAGGCAGATTTGGGCCCAGGAGTCCCGCTCAAACTAAGGCACCAGCCAAGGACAATACAGGCGGTAAACTTTAAACCCCTACCCAGATCTAGCCAATGATCAGAACATTCTCCACAATTGAGTAGAGAGTGGGATATGACTTTCTCACGTACTCTGGTGCCTCACATTTGACCATGTCCCCTGGAGGGGAGACCTGGTGGCACTCAGAGGAAGGACAGCAGGTTACCAAGAAGAGACTTGATACCCTATGAGAATATACAGGGGCAGGAAATCCCCCTCAGGAACAGTCATAGAGGAGGGGAATAAGGGGAAAATGGGAGGGAGGGAAGAATGGGAGGATATAAGGGATGGGATAACCACTGAGCTGTAACAAGAATAAATTAATAAAAAAAAATTTTAAAGAATTAAGCAATGACATTTGGATTATTTTAATTGGGAGATGCTTTATTCTCATTATGGGTTATAGGTTTATTTAGGTGGCTTATAACTACATCATTTAATTTTTGGTAGGTCACTTGTCTAGGAATGTGCGCTTTTCTCTTTAATTTATTTATTTTATTTTAAGTATATTAATGTTTTGCACGTATGTATGTATGTATGTATGTATGTGCCACATGTGGGCCTGGTGCATGTGAAGATCAGAAGAAGGGATTAGGTCCCCTAAAGAGAAGTTAATGATAGTTGTAAGCCATAATGTGGATACTGGAAAGGGAACTCAGGTCCTCTGCAAGAGCATCAAGTGGACCCTGGAAAGGGAACTCAGGTCCTCTGCAAGAGCATCAAGTGGACTCTGGAAAGGGAACTCAGGTCCTCTGCAAGAGCATCAAGTATTTTAAACTGCTGAACCATCTCTCTAGATCCTTTTTTCCCCTAATATAAGTTTTTGAAGCCTTCCTTAGTGTTTCTCTGGCCTTCATTAAAATCTGTAGTAATCTTCATTTTTACATCTCACATTTTAATGAACTCATGTCCTCTCTCTCTCTCTCTCTCTCTCTCTCTCTCTCTCTCTCTCTCTCTCTCTCTCTCTCTCTCTTTTCTTTTGACATGTTTAGCAATCTTGCATTTTCCCCAGAGAATCAACTCTCTGTTTGATTGACATTATATACTGTTCTTTTAGTCTCCTTTGCATTAATTTCTCTCCTGGTCATTATTCCTTGTTATAATCTACACTTGATTTTGCCTTGGTTTATTGTTCTATGAAATTGAAGTCCACTTTTTAGTTATTTATTTGAGCTCTTTTTGATTTTTTAAAATATAAACACTCATAGCCATGAGATCCTCTTAGAACTAGATTATCTGCATCACAAATGAAAGTTCAACTTTCATTAATATTTTATCCTAAGAATTTCTTAATTTCTGTGTTGATTTCTTCAAAATCCCACTGGTCTTTCAAGAATGTATTGTTCAGTCTCTATGCATTTGTGTTGCTTCTTACTAGCAACTTCTAGTTTTATTATATATGACTTGACAATATACAAGTGATTAGTTTGATTCTTTCATATTTAGTAAGCTTTGATTACTGATCTAAAATGATATCTGTTTTAGATAAGGTTCCAGTAGGCTTTTTAAAATAACACGGATCCTGTATCTATTGGGCAGAATTATCAGTAGATGTCTGCTAAGACCATTTGATCTAGGGTGTAGATTAAGTTTAATATTTCTTCAGTGACATTTAGTTTGGATGGCCTATCTAGAGATGGTAGTGGAGTTCTGAAATCACCCACTATTATTCAATAAAGACTTTTCTGACCTTTTATGTCCCTCAGTGTTTGCTTTATGAAATTGGAACTGCAAATATATGGTGTGAATATATTTGCAACTACTATTCTTTTTAATTATTGTTCCCTTTTAAAACACATAGTTACCTTCTTTATTTCTTATAACTTAGTTTTAATGTTCATTTTATCATATATCAGTATGACTATTGGCGGCTTATCAGTTTTCACTAATTTGATAGTTTTTTTATTCTTTTGACTCTCAGTCTATGGGTGTCTTTGCTAGTAAAGTGGGTTTCTTGGAGACAATAGATGGCTGAATCTTTTTTTCAATCAGCACAGCCAATTCTTGTTCTATTCATTGCTGAGTTTAGTCCACTTACATTTAATGTTATTATATAACACTCTTATTAAAATCTGTTCATCAATTGTTACAATTGCACTTTGCTTTTCTACATGGTTGGACTGCTTGTTCTTTACTTTCTCCTCTCCTAGAATTAGGTGGTGTTTTTATTAGACATGATGGAGTCCTCCATAGATAACCTTTCTTCATCTCATCTGCTCGTGAGACTTATTATTTCCTTGCTCTTATGATTGAATTGAGATTTTCTTATTCCTCTCCTTTAATTAGTAACCCTTTAAGTATATTCTGTAGTTCTGGTTTGTGATTTATGAGCTGATGTACCTTTTGATTATTTCAAGTGCTCTTTATTTCTCTATCAATTTTAAAAGGTATTTTTGAGAAAAAAAAAGATAATTTTGATAGATTTAGCAGTCATTTATTTTCAGAGACTGAAATGTACCATCCCATGCTTTCCTGGACTTTACAGTTCTTAGAAAAATTTGATGGTATTCAGATTCATTGCCTTCCGAAGTAAGTTGGCATTTTTCTCTTGGAACTTTTTTTTATTAATTTATTCATATTACATCTCGATTGTTAGCCCTTCCTCTGTTTCCTCCCATTCTTCCCTCCTTCCCATTTCTCCCCTTCTCCCCTCCCCTATGTCTGTGACTGAGGGAGACCTCCTCCCCCTATATATGTTCTCAGAATATCAAGTCTCTTCTTGGTAACTAGCTATCCTTCCTCTGAGTGCCACCAGGTCTCCCCATCCGGGGGACACAGTCAGAAAAGGGGCACCAGAGTTCGTGTGAGAGTCAGATCTCACTCTCCACTCAACGGTGGAGAATATCATGTTCGTCAGCTAGGTTCTGGTAGGGGTTCGAAGCTTACTGCCTATATTCTACTTGGCTGGTGCCTTAGTTTGAGGAGGACCCCCGGACCCAGATCTGCCTGTCATAAAGTTCTTCTTGTAGGTTTCCAGGACCCTGTGGGTCCTACTATTTCCTCTTTCTTCTATGCTACTCTTGCCTAAAGTCTCAATCGGATATCCTCTCCTCTGACCCACTTTTTTGGTAAGTAAAGATTTTCATGGTACGTATCCCTTGGACTAGTGTTTTGATATAAGTGAGTATATACCGTTTGTCTCTTTTTGCTTCTGGGTGAACTCACTCATTATGATAATTTCTAGATCAATCCATTTGTCCACAAATTTCGAAAATCCCTCATTTTTAATAGCTGAGTAGTATTCCATCCTGTAAATATACCACAGTTTCTTAGTCCATTCTTCTACTGAGGGACACTTAGGCTGTTTCCATGTTCTGGCTATTATGTATAGAGCAGCTATGAACACGGTTGAGCATATGTCCCTGTTATGTGGTAGGGCATTTTCTGGGTATATTCCAAGGAGTGGGATGGCTGGGTCTTGAGGAAGCCTTATTCCCATTTTTCTGAGAAAGCGCCAGATAGCTTTCCAAAGTGGTTGTACTAGTTTGCATTCCCACCAGCAATGAAGGAGTGTTCCTCTCTCTCCATATCCTCGCCAACATGTGGTGTCATTTGAGTTTTTGATCTTTTTCTCTTGGAACTTTTAATATTATTTCTTTGTTTTGTATCTTTTACAAGCTAATTATAACATGTCATGGGGGGACTCAATTCTAATCATCTATTTTTTGATGTTCTACATGTCTCTTGTGCTTGAGTGTTGATTTTTTCCTTTGGACTTGGGAAATTTTCCTCTATGATTATATTGAATAGATTCTCAATACTTAGGGCTTACCTCAGCTGTTTCTTCTACTTTACAGGTCCTTCAATGTTATCTCCAGATTGTCTCCCAGAGTTTGTTGTGTTCATATCTTGGTCCTTATTCCTGTTTGAGTGTTGTTGGTTTTTTTTTTTTTTTTTCAACTTTGTGTTCAAGCCTTGCTTAACTCACATTTTACTTTTTACTTCACTGAGTTCACCTTTTAAATTTCTATTCATTTTGTCCAAATTTTGTTATTGAATTTTCTTCCATGTTGCTGATATTCCTGTTCATTTTGCTGAGTAGTTCTCTAGGTCTCTCTGCTCCCTTGTCCTTCTTCTCCGCACCCTTGATTCAGTCATGTGTCATCTAACCATCCATGTTTATCTGGGACTTTGCTTATTTCAGTTTCTTTGAGTCCAGCAGTTGAGAAGTTATGACCTTTGAGAAAAATCACATGCCCTGGCTTTTTCGGTTTTGTGTGTTTTTGTGTTTCAACCTTCATATCTGTTTAGATACTTCTTGTTTTAGAGGATCTTTTTTGTTGGTTTGGTTTTTTGGTTTTGTTTGGTTCTTTGGTTTTTGGAGGATTTGTTGTAGTTTGTTGTTGTTAGTTTTTTAGCAACCAACTTTTGCAGGGTCAATCCACAGTACCTCTCAGAAAGGAACAAACAAATGGCTTTCAGAAGTAACTTCTGCTCCCGTGCCTCACAGGGAGCTGTACAGCTCAATTTGTGTTTGCCTTACTTCTTTCAGCTAAGTTATTTGTTGTTTCATTTTACATAGTATTTGAATCCTTTTAGTTTAGTTTAGTTTTGTTTTGTTTTGTTTTTTTAGTCTCTGAGTCTTCCTCACCACCTTTCCCTCAGTAGAATTGAGACTGTTTTTGGTTTTGGTTTTTGTTTTTCTTAATTTGACTTTCTCTTTCAGTGGCTCACGCACAGACAACTTCTTACCCAGAAGACCTGCTGGGATAGGGGTAGGACAGACCCCTTCCAGGAATAGGCCTGCTTCCAGTCCTCTGTAAGAGAAATTAGATCCACCATAGCTGTGCCAAGTCTACCCTTGTCCTTCCCATAGAACCTCACTAAATAATGTATCACTTTGGGCTGGGACTATAACTCAGTGGTAAAGTACGGATCTCATATGCATGATGCCCTTGGTTCAGTTGCCAGGATCACTCAGTAAAAAAAGTGGGGAAGGCTATATCTTTTTCTTTTTTTACTTTTTTATTATTATATTTCTTTTTAACATATATATTTATAGTATTATAAATAAAATAAACTACATAAAGCAGGAAAAATTACAAAGCACTCAGGAATTGTAGAAATGTGACATTCATAGTGATTTGGCTATTTGTATTTGACAAACATGAAGTATATCTTTTTAAAATAAGGTAATACATTTGGAACATTTTTGCCAGTGAAAAGTAGACATTATTATTTGAAGATGTGTATGTTAATATAACACATAAGATGAAAAAAATCATGAGATACCTAATATTAAAAGGGTGGTTGTTATTGATCCTGAAAAGCAGAGGCAAATACATACTACATGGAGCAACTCCAAGATGGTCATAGGAAGGAAGAGGAGACCAGAAAGACTCTTTATAATGGTTTCATGGGTATGGGTAGACAAGGCAGGTTAGGCTGGTTCAGACTTGGTCTATATGCATAATATTAACAGGCTAAAATGCATAGGAGCTGCCCATAGAACTCTAGTAATAGCCCTGGGGTACTTGGGTAACACTTGTTTATTAATCAGTGCTATACCTGAGCATGTCATCAGATGGAGAATGTGGCTGGGGTGTAGAATCTGGGTTAGTTGGTAGTTAAAATATGTGCACATCAAAGGATGCCTCTTAATGAAAGGTTGTGCTGATGAGGAACCAGGAAACCAAGGCTATGTAACTCACGTACATTAGTGGGTGGTCCAGAGCAAGGTGTGCCTAGCATATAAACATAGGTCAGGATACAAAACATCCTGTTTGCAAGACTAAAATCATCATCCACTGAGCATAATTGATTTAACACTTGTTATGGATTACAGGAAAAATGTCAAGGATACAGTCACTGTTTCTCACTGACTGATAAATCATATTTCACCATTAATAGCTCTGGGTATTGAGTTCCTATTGAAATAGCAGAATTATGCCCTCTTTTGAAACATGAAGTAGAGCCTCCAGCTGGTGCACTGCCATTTCTACCTTCAACCCTAATAAAGAGGCTGATGCATAAAGAAGCTGATTTACAAACACACGAGAGGAAGCTAACAAGTGCCTGAAATAGATGTTGACTGTAAGTGAAATAAACTGTAACTACAACATTGAGCCCATAACCCTGGTAGTAAAATAAAATGAAGTGGAGAAAGCCATGCTGTAATAACAATTTAATATTCACCAGATTGTAAAGTGAATCTAGGAGGAATCATTGCACATGCAAGGAGAAAATTACCACCCAATATAATCTGCTACGAGACATATTCATGGCCACCAAGAGCTCCAAAATCTGAATAGTAATTTTCCTTAAAATGATGGCTGAGCATGGGTAAAATTTAACTCCTTTACCCACATCCTCCAGAGCAGAATAAAAAAGGTCTGGTGATGAGAATATATGGTATGTGCTACTTATATGGCATATGGAAGAAGAATGAGGGAGTTTCACCAATAGATCATTGAATAGTTCCATGTTGGAAAGGCACAGCTCAAAAACTCAGAAGGCCCGGGTACCGAACAAAGGCTTCACTCTAGATAGACGTTCAGTCTTTTAAAGTATTATTCTTTTCATGGGCTAAAATAGTAGAGATATTCCAATTCTCAGAGAGGTAGGTAGATTCAAAGGTTATTAAGCATCCTTCCAATTACTTGATTCAGAAAGACAGATGAATACTATTTATGAAATAAATGTTTAATGTTTGAAAACAAGAATAAAAAGCAGACATTTGTAGCTCATATTCATAGCAGCATTATTTCCAGTGGTCTCAAGGGAAAAACACCTGGGGTCCATCAACACATTAAAAGTTTTTTTTAAAAAGCATAATGTGTCTTTATAAAAGAGTTATCCAATGTAAAAGGCAAGGATACTCTAGAGTGTGTTACTTTGGTGATGTTACACTAAGTGAAATAAGGCAGCCATGATATTAAAAGTATTGCACATGTACAAATATGTATAATATACTTAGAGTAGTCAAACTTTCACAGAAAGGAAGTAAAGTGGGCTGATCATGGTTTATAGGGAGTAAAATGCTCAGTAGTAGTTGCCAGTTGATATAGAGACTGAGTTCAGAATAATTGAAAAAATACACCCCAGATATGGATGAGGATAATGGCTGGACAAAAGTGTGACTGTACTTGCATCATGTTACTAAATGGTGACTCAAATAATCTTATGTTGTGTCTATTTTACTGCTCTGAGAAACCCTCCAAATCTCATTTTCTGGGAAGATAGCAATGAGCAGATGCATCCTGAGATAACAGCTGGACTTCTCTTCATGGTGATATTTATTGGCCAGACTTGGGCATGTCTCCTTGTTCTGGAAGCAGAGACCAGGCATCATGATGGCCAGGCTGTTGAGAATAGAAATAGATTCTCTGCTTTTAGCACTGCTTTTTATAAATTGAGAACATTGACATATTTATGCAAAAAAAAATCCCAGAATTTTCTTCTTGTGTTCTCTAAGAAGAATCAATTTACAAAGAATACTTCATAATCTGTAGCACCACCACCCCCCAATCCCTTTAGTTTTCTATAATCCAATTAAGGAATGACATAAAAAGAAAATATAATAGATCAACCTAGATTTGTTATTTTACTATTCATTGCCTACTAACTCTCCAAAAGTATTATTACTTACATAAGTTTAATTTTATTTTCTATAATACACAGTAGCTATCAAGCCTGCTCAAGAAAAACCCTACCTACTTGATGCTCTATTGTACTAAGGCTCAGTGGGAACTACACCCTCCCAACAGGATTGACGCTTCACATAGCTACTTGTATGTCAGTCTAGTTTTGCTTCTTAAGCACAGTGTCATCCCTTTAAAACAAATTATATACAATCCTTGGATATTCGGGAATTATACTCTGGTTGCTAAAATTGTTATGAGCATGACTGATATTTTGCTATCAACACTCCATTAAATCCCATTAGCATTCCACTATATAGAGAAATATAGGTACTGTAAGAACAAACACCTCAGCTGAATAGTGTTTTGTTTGATTAGTTTTGTGTTTGGTTGTTTTGTATTGTATTTCTTTCCTTCTGGCTATGATACAAGAGAAGCTGGGAAAAATAAGTCATAACTATCTTGTTCGTGGATTGTGGGACTTTTCCCTTGTTAGATGTGTGTCTGAAATATAATCATCAAAATTTATATAAATGTGTATACATAAAAACGTGTATAACCCATGCATCCTTCATTAATATTGCCTTTCTATTTTCTTCTTGTTTTAAAAAAAATGAGAACCAAGCATTTCCTTACATTCTTTTTTTTCCCATACATTCTTTAAAGCATCATGGTTCTCAGCCATGTGTCCATGCTGAGTGGAAGCATTATCCTGAATACCTGCCAGAGGACAATGGGTACGGTTAAAAGTGGGCAGTGGCCCTTTTCTGCCTCTGTCATAAATTCCCAAACCATGGCAGTTCTAAACCACAAAGGGAAAACGAACCACAGACCTAACCAGCCAAAGCCCTGTGGTAACACAATAGACCCAGCAGCTGTGGAAGTCTAACACTACCCTGTGTTTCTTACAGTCAGACCTTAGTGCTGTGGGGGTTAAAGTTATAAGACCAGACAGTGGTTTCTTTAAGAACAGGGACTGGCTTACAGGTACATGGTTTCATACACACTTGCCTCGTGAAACTTCTTAAAAAGAAAAAACACTCCTCCAGACACGTTAGCAACCAAATTTCTTACTTCCTTGTGATGGCTAATTTAATGGCAGCTTGACACAAGCCAGAATCATTTTGGAAGAGGTAGCCTCAAGTGAGAAAATATCCTCCCCACAGAATGAGTGGAGCATGTAATGCATTATTTGATTGGTGAGGGAGGGCTCAGTTTACTACAGGGGATACCACCTCTAGACACTAGACGAGTGGTCCTGGATTTGATATCTCTCTCTCTCTCTCTCTCTCTCTCTCTCTCTCTCTCTCTCTCTCTCTCTCTCTCTCTCTCTCTTTCTCTCTCTCTCTCTCTCTCTCACACACACACACACACACACACACACACACACACACACACACACACTAGGCTGAGCAAGGGTTTGAAGTTTACTGCATGTATTGTCCTTGGCTGGTGCCATAGTTTGAGCGGAACCCCTGGGCCCAAATCTGCCTATCATAATGTTCTACTTGTAGGTTTCTAGGACCCTCTGGATCCTTCTACTTTGCTATTCTCCCATGCTTCTCTCACCCAGTCACATTGATACTACACCTCACAAAGACTCAACAAAGAAAGAGAATTTCAGACCAATTTCTCTTATGAACATCGATGCAAAAAATAGTAAATAAAATACTTGCAAAATGAATACAAGAACACATCAAAGATATCATTCATCATGACCAAGTAGGCTTCGTTCCAGGCATGCGGGATGGTTTAATATACGGAAATCCATCAATGTAATCCACCATATAAACAAACTGAAAATAAAAAACTACATGATCATCTCCTTAGATGCAGAGAAAGCATTTGATAAAATCCAACACCCATTCATGTTTAAAGTTTTAGAGAGATCGGGGATACAAGGCACTTTCCTCAACATAATAAAGGCTATATACAGCAAGCCAATAGCCAAATTCCTACTATTTTTAAAATTACTCTAATTTAAGATATTCTGTTATAGCAGCATAAATGGGCAAAAATCTAAACACACACACACACACACACACACACACACACACACACACACACACTACCTGACATTTCTGTTGCAATTCCTGCTCTCAGTGCTGTGGTGAGGATTCCAAGGCAAGCAATACGAGACGCAGAGTTTAAGGAACTCACAGCCCTCCATGTCACTGCTCTTGCGCTACCTGCATCTTTCCAGAATTTCCAGAAATAACCCTTAAGGATCTCCACCAACTACAACATAACTGATCTTTCAAAATGGGCCTACATTGCATCCTTTTTATTCTGTCTTCTCTGAGGCAGTTATCATATTTACCTTCAGTCTGTATCTATATTATTGATAATTTGTCATTCTGTTTTGTATTAAAATTGTCAGTAGCTTATTTTCTCCTTATAATTACAAACTCCTTGAGACAGAGGTTCATTTAATTCATCATAGGTAACCCCCCCCCAAAATGAGCCTTGCACTGTTCACTCACTCACTCACTCATTCATGTGTGTGGAGGATTTACAACATTTTATGCGCTCAAGCACCAGAAACAAAAGTGATGTGTTTTTTTTAATGATCACATGTTATGATTTACAGCTCATAGAGCAATAGCTGAAGCTAGAAACAAGAGCTGCTCATATTTTCTATTGAATCAATGTTTTCCCCCGTATTTCTCACATACAGTATTGTCTTACCTCCTTTTCCTGCACACTCAGTCATGGAAAAGAGAGCAAAGAATCCTTGCTGCTACTCAACATCCTTTCTCCATTTACACCTCCAGGATCCCAGCCAGGGCTGTGGCCAGTCCTTCCCACCTCTGTGAATTCAGTCTAAGAAACGCTTTATAGGAATGCCCAAAGGCCAAACCCCAGGAAGATCCTAGATTCTGTCAAGGTGACAATTAACTCTAACCAGGACACCTCTACCTGTTAAGCTATGCGTAAAACGAGGAAGTGAGATGGACTGGAGTTGTTTAAGGGCTCCTCACTTCTCTGGAGCAGGACCGGGATGGCAAGTAAAATGTGAGAGCTGTTTCAAGGGAAATAGCCAATCAAAGGCAGCAGGCACCAATGAGATTCTATGGGTGAAGACGGAAAAGCAAAGAGATGGGGTGTTTTTGTACAAAATAAATTCCTATAGGTGTAACGAGTACTGCTTTTAAGGCATTGAAGATGAGCCTATGCGAGAGAGGTGAAGCGGTCCCTAGGTGAGCCCTCCTTCTGTCAGGGCCCTGGCTTGGGGTGCACGCCTTCCCCATGGCCGGACACCTGACTTCAGACATCGCCTTCTCACCCCCACTAGGTAGAGGTGATGAGTTAGGAGGGTTGGAGCCAGCATGGGTGGACCCTAGAACCTGGCTAAACTTTGCAGGGCCTCCAGGTGGGCTGAGGATCAGACCAGGTGTTGGACCAGGCCCGGAGGTGTTGGGGATCACCGCATATCCCCCGCCATATGAGTTTTATGGAGGGACGGCATACTGTGGACCTCAGGCTGGACTAGGCCTAGTGCCCCAAGTTGGCGTGGAGACTTGGAAGACTGAGGGCCAGGCAGGAGCAGGAGTGGAAAGCAACTCAGAGGAGGCCTCCCCTGGCCCTGAACTGTCTAGCCCAGCACTACGAAGTTGGAGAAAGAGGAACCAAGTCCTGAGGAGTCCGAGGGCATGAAATCCTTGCAGAAGGAACTAGAGCAGTTTGCCAAGCTGCTGAAGCAGAAGAGAATCACCTTGGCATACATCCAGGCTGACGTGGGCCTCACCCTGGGCTTTCTCTTTGGAAAGGTGTTCAGCCAGATAACCATCTACCGCTTTGAGGCCCTGCAGCTCGGCTTCAGGAACATGTCTAAGCTGTGGCCCCTGCTGGAGAAGTGGTGGGAGGAAGCCGACCGTAACGAGAACCTTCCAGAGATAATGCGGAGACTCTGGTGCAGGCCCGCAAGAGAAAGCGGACGAGCACTGAGAACCATGTGAGAGGGAGCCTGAAGAACATGTTTCTGCAATGCCCAGAGCCCACCCTGCAGCAGATCAGTATCACCGCCAAGCAGATTGGGATGGAGAAAGACAAGGTCCGAGTATGTTTCTGCAACCTGCGCCAGAAGTACCAACGATCAAGCATTGACTACTCCCAATGAGAAGAGTATGAGGCTGCGGGGTCTCTTTTCCCGGGAGGATCTCTGTCCCTGGGGCCCCATTTGGTGCCCCAGTCTATGGGAGGCCCCATTTCACCACGCTCTACTGTTCGACCCCTTTTCCCGAGGGTGAGGTCTTTGCCTCTGTTCCTGTCACTACTCTAGGCTCTCCCATGAGCTCAAACTGAGGCACCGTCCCTGCCTGGGTATGAGGTGAGCCTAGGCAAGGGAACGGAGGTAGACAAAGAGAACCTGGCAGCCACCACAGCTTTAGGATTAAGGTCATTTACCGAGGAGGGACTGAAAGCACAAAAGGGGTCGGGGGGCGGGGGGAGATGAAGTTCAATGATGCTGTTGATGGTGAGTAACTCATCATTTTGTTCCTAAATAAAAAGAAATTTAGCCAGGCATAGTGGTGCATCCTTGTAATCCTTGGGAGGCAGAGGCAGGTGGATCGCTGTGAGTTCAAGGCCAGCCTGGTCTACAAGTGAGTCCAGGATAGCCAAGGCTACACAGAGAAAGCCTGTCTTGAAAAAACCAGAGAGAGAGAGAGAGAGAGAGAGAGAGAGAGAGAGAGAAAGAGAGAGAGAATTTTTAATTTTAAAAAAGGTAAGCCTATACATTATATTTGAAGAGAGATCAAGTACCAAACTAAAGCATTACTGAGTCTTTGGAATTCAGGTAACAATAATATTAACCTTTTTTAAAAATCTAGTTTTGCTCTGTCTCCAAAAATGTCAATGGTCTTAATTGGCTCTTGGCATTTCTAAGCCTCTTCAAAGATCTCTTCAATAAATGCCTGACTGACGATCAGAAGTCTGTCCATGAGTGGATACAGCATCAGGAGAGCAACAGCCGCTTCTCCCCGTCACATCCCTGGTACCCTCAAACTTCAGCACGTAGACTGGTTTGAAAGACTGCGGATGCAAGGAGGGCTCCTTCACTAACCAAGAGATGTCTTCGCCATTCTCTCTCAGCCAGCACAACCCCACATCTTGACCTCCTTATACATTTATACACCCCAATATAGACCTTTCCCTGCTATGTTCTCCCCTGTCCAAATGATGCTCATCATGCAGGTGAGGATTGGGCAGCCCAAACTCACACAAGTCAAGAGACCAATTAAAGCCCGCCAGCGTATGTGGCTCTGGGTGCCTGGGAGAAGCTGGCTTACCCACACTTCTCTCTAGAGTGCTTTTCAATGCCTCTCCTTCCTTACCAAGCACAGCGTCTTCAGGGGTGCGCCATATGTATTGCAGAGCTGATCTTGACCTTTCTTCTTCCTCCCTTCCTCTTTGTCCTTCCCCATAAGACCTAGGAATGACAATGGTAGATAGAATACTGACAGTTTCACGGAGGTCTATGACTGAAACAAAAACTGATTGTAAACAATGAAGTTACGGTGTAAGGTAGTTCTTCAACCTGTTTAATATAACTAAAATTAACATATTAATCAAATTTCAAAAAGCCAGTGCTTCCTTTTCCCTTGCCAACAGTTTACTTCCAGCAAATGCTCTGACGTGCATCTCTCAAGAGAAGTGAAACAACAAAATGTAATGTTTAAAATGTGTGTGCCTGGTAGTGGAACCTACTGATTTCTTTAAAAGCAGTCGCAACATTTCTTTTTTTTTTTAATTATTATTAATTTATTCTTGTTACATCTCAATGGTTATCCCATCCCTTGTATCCTCCCATTCTTCCCTCCCTCCTATTTTCCCCTTATTCCCCTCCCCTACGACTGTTTCTGAGGGGGATTTCCTCCCCCTGTATATGCTCATAGGGTATCAAGTCTCTTCTTGGTAACCTGCTGTCCTTCCTCTGAGTGCCACCAGGTCTCCCCCTCCAGGGGACATGGTCAAATGTGAGGCACCAGAGTATGTGAGAAAGTCATATCCCACTCTCCACTCAACTGTGGAGAATGTTCTGCCCATTGGCTAGATCTGGGTAAGGTTTTAAAGTTTACTGCCTGTATTGTTTTTGATTGAAAATATGTTAATTTATTCTAGTAATCCAGAGTCCTCGTAGGCGATGATATGAAATGCTAGAATTGTTTGAGTAATATACTACTGCTGTTTTCACATCTAAAAAAATTAAATTTCCATGAAACCCACTCTAAAGAATTTTCAGAAAGTAATAGTGTGATTTTTCCCTCCATATCCATAAAGAATATATTCATCGTTTTTCATTTAGAATCATTTCTGCTTAGGTTTGCTATGACAATTTTCTTGCCTTGTGCTGTCTTCAGAAAACAATCCTTTTCTGTTGCCCCCGCAAGAAAAACCAGTTCCAGGCAATGCACACTTGTATTCACTTAGATTTCTTTTCTAGCCCCTATTCCAAATTTTGTATTAAATTAAGCAGAAACCTGACTATAAAAATGGAAAGTTTGGATATTACATTTATAGTATATATTCCTAAGCTAAGAATTATTTTTCTGCACATGTTTTATAAGTTATTTTTTTATTATATATTTCATAGGTTCCACCTTTCAGAGTAGACTTCTCCAATGCCGTATGAAGCAGTGTTCACCAATTTTAAAATCCAATTGAGCACCTTTGGTTTTTTTTTTTTTTAATGCTTGCAAAATTGCATACATTTTAAGCAATGTATCTTAATAATATTTAGCATTCATTACTATGTTTCAACTCTCTGCAGGGTCTTCCTAGCCATCTCCCTCCAATCTCATGACCTTTATTTTTTTTATTATTGTTATTAGAACACACTGCATCCAATTATTGTTGTCCATGTGTTCATAGATATGAGGTCATCTACGGGCCATGGGTAACCCACCATGGCAGCCCATTCTTTGATCAGTAGCTATCAACTGCCAAGAGCTCCACAGCCAGGGGCGGGGTGTTCAGAGCCACTCACCCACCCATGTTGTAACTTTTGTCTATCTTGATGGCATACAGGTCTCACACAAATAAGCACAGCTGTGAGTGAGTCAGTGTGTGTGTGTGCGCACGCGCGTGCACAGCAGCCACATCCTATTCTGAAGACAGGGTTTCACAGTACACACCATTGTGTGGCTTTTCCATTCTTCCTGCCACTTCTTCTGTGATGTTCCCTGGGGTTTGGGTGAGGCCAGGTGGATACAGTTGTCCCATCTATGGCTCAACACTGCAGTTGTCAGCCACAGCACTATGAACTGTTGTGAGTCGGTAGTGACTGCATCAGGAGCCTTCTCTGACTAGGGCTGAGAGCAGTGAGCACCTTCTGAACAGATGATAATCTTTCCAACAACAGTGTTTCAGAAAGAAAAGTTAGCTGTGGCAATGCTCCTGGGGTGGGGAAAGCTAGATATTAAGGAATTCATTACGTCTCTTAGTTTCCACTGCTTTTTTTTTTTTCCTCACAGCTTCATTTGTCTGATGACATTCCTGCCACCTACTAATTACTGAGTTTCTACCTAATGAGGCCAAACATCTATAGCAACCATATATTTTATATATCTCCCAGAATGTATATTGTACAAATAAAGATTGTATGGCTTTATTACTGTGGATTCATAGGAATATAAGTGTATTCTAACACAGAAACTAAGACCCGGGAGCTTGAGGCAATAGCTCGGTGAGTAGGAGTACTCATTGTAAAGTAGGAAAGATCTGAATTTGAGTCTTAGCATCCACATTTTAGTGTGGCCACACATTCCTGTAGCAATGCCAGCATGGCACGTAGCAGAGACAGGAAGGGCACTGAAGCTTGCTGGCTGACAAGTTCGTGAGAGACGCTATCCCAAGAGCAAAAGGTAAAGAATGTTAATAGCAGGACATTCAATATCTCAGGCCTCTGCACATGTGCATGGCTATACACACCTGCACACATATGTACCTACAGTGTAGGCACACACACACACACACACACACACACACACACACACACTATTGAAAGAAAAGAAAACAGATACTCTTTTCTTATTTGCCAGATTCACATGTGAACCTGCCAGCCAGAAGATCTGAAAAGGAAGAAATCTGGAGTCCTGTAACATTCACAGAGTTTTAGTAAGAAGGTAATACCAAACTGCTCAGGTAAAAGGGGTTGGGAGCATGTCTGGGTTTCCAACCACACACTCAGTTTTTTGTTTGTTTTTTAGGTTTCTGGAGACGGTTTCTCTGTGTAGCCTTGGCTGTCCTGGACTTGCTTTTTAGACCAGGCTGGCCTCAAACTCACAGCAATCCACCTGCCTCTGCCTCTTGAGTGCTGGGATTAAAGGCGTGCGCCACCACATCCCTGCTCACACTCAGTTTTGATCTGGAGATTGGTGGGTCTGCTCTACTGTCAGATCCAAGGTTGGCTCCGGGTAGGTTTAATGAACAGTTGCTTTTGTCAAAATATAGCACACTCCCTGAGACTAGCTAAATCGCTGCTGATTTGAAGCACCTGGGATCTATCTTGCCCACGTGTTTCCATTTAAAGTCTAACTCACCCCCACAAAAAGTCACACACGGGAAGCTCTAAAATATATGGTGGTGACACCAAACTTAGCTAATCTTAGCTAATCGGCATACATTTAGTGAGCAGTAGACATTTCGCAGGATGCAGTGAAATCCTTTATTAATGGTGTCAGCTGTTGACAAATCAGTCTAACTCTGGCATTGCAGGAAGCATACCTCACTGCCTATAAGAGTGAGGGAAGGAGAAGCTTCAGTCTTTCCTGGGGGCTCTTAACAGTTAGAGCTGAATGGACCGATCTTGTTTAAATAACAATGCTGCTGCGTTCCCGATGAATATCTATTAGGCTCTGAAAGCACCCAGATTCCACTGACTCCTCCTTTATGCCTGTCTCCTTACCGGGTTGGAGATGACTCCCTACTCCGGTAACTTCACACCCGCATGCCTGTTAAACACCCAGATAAGATGTACTTTACGGTGGATTGGTTGGCATGCTCCCAGCGGCCCCTCCAGGGCCCTCGATTGGTCTGAAGACCATGACAACAATAGCTCCTTTATGGAAATCACGTGCTGACAGTCCAGACAGCATCACTTCAAATGAAGATCAAAATGAGCACAGCTAATGGAACCATCAAAGAAAATCAGCTGAAAGTCCCGGTTTGAAAACACTCACACACGGCGGCACATTTCTCACCAGAGTTTTTCCCAGGGGAAATGCCCTGGAAGGGTTGGGGTGCAGCCAAGAAGGCTACAGTCTGCTCTGTGCCAGGCTGCCCTCTCCCAAGTTTCGTCTGGATGACTTCATCCCAGGGAACCCTGAGAGTTCCAAAGGATACAAGAGGAGCCTAAACAATGTCCGGGATTCTCACATCTCCCGGTGAGCACAGTGGCATTGTGTTCTTGAGAGCAGATTCATACTGGAATGCCCATGGTGCAGAAAAGAAGGGCACAGGGAGACAATTGAGCACACAGCGGAAGCAAATGGGTCGAGATCAAAAATAGCCCACACTCAAACCAGGATGCGGTGGTGCAGTGGGCTCTCAGGAGCCAGATTTCCAGTCCAGAGTCGTAACCATGGCATATGCAGGAACTTTAAAAATTTGGACTAAGAAAATCCATTCTGAGAAAAAGTCTTTAAAGCATAGTGGGGTGTTTATTCAGGACTGTTAACAGAACCTTTTGGGATCTAAGTAAGAGGCAAAAATGTTAAGATACAGTTTTAAGAAAGATCAAGCCACTCAGGATCCATTGAAATAAATTGATCACTTACAGACAACTTAAATGTTTTGTTGGAGACAGTGATTTTTACATGTTTACAACTTTAAAAAAATGGCCCAAGAGGCTGGCGACAAATCAAAACGTTGACAAACTGGTAGCATTCTTTTCTAATGCTCTGAATGAGTGCAAACCTACTCTACTAAGTAAACTAGTGGCTAGGAAAGTAGCTCATAAGTAGAGTGCCTAGCTTACAAGAAGCGATGTGGTCAATGCCCAGTGCTACCTAATCCAAGCATGGCAATGCATGTTGTCTTAGTTCAAGTTACTGTTACAATGATGAAATGCTGAGACCAAAAGCAAGTTGTGGAGGAAAGCCATTACACTTTCCCATCTTAGTTTATCACTGAAGGGAGGCAGGACATGACCAGGCCAAGTACCTAGAAGCAAGAGCTGCTGCTGAGGCCAGGGATGACTGCTACTTACAGGCTTGCTCCTCATGCCTTGATCATTCTGCCTCGTTGTCGAACCAGGAATGCCAGCCCAGGGATGGCACCACCCCACAATGGGATGGCCCTCTCACATAAACCACTAATTAATAAATTTCCCTACAGGCTTGCTTACACCTGATTTTATGGAGGCCTTTTCCTAATTGAGAGTCTCCACACAGATGACTTTAGCTTGCGTCAAGTTGACATAAGCTGCCCAGCGTACATGTCTATAATCTCTGAACTTGAGAGGTAGAGGCAGGAGGATCAGAAGGTCAAGGGCATCCTCAGACAGAGTTCAAGGCCAGCCTGGAATACTTGAGACCTTACGTTAAAAAATTAAATAAATTAAACATCAGTTTTAGCATATGCTCAAGTCAGGCATTCGCCCATTTGCTGGGTGGTAATCCCAGGTATGGGTCACTATGGCAAAGTCCTGAAACACACTCTCTCTCTGTCTCTCTCTCTCTCTCTCTCTCTGCCATCCTTGAATTAGAGCAAAGGTGCATGGAATTGTGCCCAATGTAGTTCTTAGTCATCTCTCTCTTTCCTCTGCAACAAGAAAAGCAAGTCCTGACTTCCAGGTCTGGTGGTGCTTCTATCCACTAAACCCTGATGACCAAGACATCTCTATAAAGCAATTTACAGAACATCTGCCTCCAAGTACGGTGGACCAAAACTGAAACAAAATTTCTGTGTAATTATTTCCGAACACATACCAGCACTGCACATTGTGCAAGCCATGAAAGGAACCCAACATTCCATTATTCTTGCAAATAGAATAATGCAAATTCTTGCATGCCATATCTTCACTAATTACAGATTTAATCTTGGTGGACACTGCTCTGTTTCTGGTTGGCTCGTAATGAAATCCAGTCCTGGGGTTACCACTGTTTCCTGATAGCATCCAGTCCAGAATGGGCCTCCATATCCTCCAACGGACTTCAAACCCATCTAATAGCAGCCAGTCCATGTAAGTCCTTCATCATTGCTTGACTGAGATGCTGCGTGTTCCCGATGTGCGCTCACCCTCAACTTGCCTAAGCTTAAGGGTGCCCTGACTGTCATTGACTGAAAGGCGCTGACATCCACAGTCATCACAACACTCTTGAGCATGGCCAGAGCTCCAGCTCTTGTCTCGGGCAGACAGCTTGCAAATCTCCACTCCTAGCTAACTTCTCCTTTGGATCACACTCCAGTTTTTCAAATGCCAACTAAATCTTCCCAGATGCCACGTTGCAGGAGATTTCAAATTCAGTCGGCCCCGAACTAAACTCATCACTTTCCCTCCTGTAACATCTCTAACTTCTCTTTAGTCCCCATGTCACAGAATGGTGCAATGAACTTCTATTCTCTTGGGCTTTTAATAGGAAAGAGAACCTACAGGAAAGTTAAAAGTTGCCTAATAACATATCAGGCACACTTAAACTCTTAGCCAAGTGTGAAATTGCATTTGAGTATTGTCAAAGGAAAAACTGTTCTGACATTTGTTAAAGACAGTGTGGTAGGTATTTGAGGAGAGACTGTTGCAATGGAGGTTTGTGACATGGAAAGTGACTGTGCGCAACTATAAATAGAGCAGAAGAAGATGGGTATTGACAACCCAGGATCAAAGCGTGGATGGGCAGTTACCAAGAAGAAACATGTGGACTGGGGACAGGCAATCTTTCCAAGGCAACTAGACCAGTTCTTGCTGCAGACAGAGCAAGCTGGTGAGAGGGAGGAAAGAGGAATTAGCTTAATCAGATATCCAGGTTGTTTCTGAGTTAACCACCTCAATTTCTGTTGAAACTGATCTAATATGACCTTGGACAGAGCAGTCTAGTTCTGAAGGGTTCAGATGAGAGCCACCCAAGTTTGGTCAAAGAAAACACCTTTGTCAGTATGTAAGCTTGATTAATACTTGGTTTTCTTTTCTTAAGACTTCCAAGAAAAATATCAAAACAGCCAAAGGTAAAAGTTTTAAACACGAGATCCAAGATGGCGGCGAGCAGTGTGGACCGCGTTTGGAGGCTCCAGTGAACAATTCAGGGAATTGCACAGATTTCTGAGCCAGGAACACCGAGGTCCGAACATCACGGCAGCGGGAGTGCTCCACGGTTCGGAGGGACCAGGGTGCGGAGGACCTGCGTGCCCCTGCACACGGGAGGAGCGTGGTTTTTCTCTGATCGGAGCGGCAGCGGTAGAGGCAGCAGCACCAGCGGCACCAGCAGCGGCGGCTGAGGTTTGCAGCTCATAGCCTTCCGGTGGAGGCGATTGGTGTGGTGGCTGGTGGGAATTGCTGCGGGAGAGGGGACTCGGGGCAGGATTTGGGTCGCGTGGAGCCTTTGGACCCAGATTGGACTCGGCGGACAGTTCGGCCCCAGAGTCCCGGGTATTGGCCCGGCCCAGCAAACAATTCTGCCTGAGGCACTAACTCAGCGTGGCCATAGCTCCCCTGCTGTGGCGCAGGCTTAGTTGAGCACGCTGCTCCACACTAGGCACTACCTCAGCTCAGCGGCAGCTCCCCTGCGGTGACACAGTCTGGGCGGAGCACTTGGGTTCACCACAGGCGCTAACTCAGAGCAGCCGCAGTTCTCCTGCTGTGGCGCAGGCTTGGTGACGTGCTCGGTTCCATCCTAGGCACCACCGCAGCTCAGCGGCAGCTCCCCTGCGGGGACACAGTCCGGGCGGAGCACTTGTTCCACCACTGGCGCTAACTCAGAGCAGCCGCAGTTCTCCTGCTGTGGCGCAGGCTTGGTGACGTGCTCGGTTCCATCCTAGGCACCACCTCAGCTCAGCGGCAGCTCCCCTGCGGGGACACAGTCTGGGCGGAGCACTTGTCCCACCACTGGCGCTAACTCAGAGCAGCCGCAGTTCTCCTGCTGTGGCGCAGGCTTGGTGACGTGCTCGGTTCCATCCTAGGCACCACCTCAGCTCAGCGGCAGCTCCCCTGCGGGGACACAGTCTGGGCGGAGCACTTGTCCCACCACTGGCGCTAACTCAGAGCAGCCGCAGTTCTCCTGCTGTGGCGCAGGCTTGGTGACGTGCTCGGTTCCATCCTAGGCACCACCTCAGCTCAGCGGCAGCTCCCCTGCGGGGACACAGTCCGGGTGGAGCACTTGTTCCACCACTGGCGCTAACTCAGAGCAGCCGCAGTTCTCCTGCTGTGGCGCAGGCTTGGTGACGTGCTCGGTTCCATCCTAGGCACCACCTCAGCTCAGCGGCAGCTCCCCTGCGGTGACACAGTCCGGGCGGAGCACTTGTTCCACCACTGGCGCTAACTCAGAGCAGCCGCAGTTCTCCTGCTGTGGCACAGGCTGGACAGAGCTCTCGGTTCCACCAGCTCTAAGACTCTGGTTGGACACAGTGTACAGTTTGAATCCAGAATTCCTGGCTGAGATTGGTGGTCAGTTCGGGCCCTGAGTCAATAACTGACCACAGCACGCACTTTGGGCCAAAAGGCCCTAGTGGAGCTTGGTGCGTAGTCCCAGCCCAAAAATTCTGGCTGGGCCCTGTGTGCATTTTGGGCCCAAAATCCCTAGCTGAGCTTGGCAGACGGTTCTGGCCCTGAGAATCTAGCTGAGTTCTGCCCGTGGTTCGGTCCCAGTGCTCCTGGCTGGACTTGGCAGGGAACACAGAAGGCTGTGGATACCTTGGCCTGACCCAACGCTCATTCAGAGACCCAGAACAATTGCAGGATCCACAGCAGAGAGGGACTGAGGATCACTGGCTGTGAGAGACCAGAACAACAGGGCTAACCTCCTAACATCCACACCAGTGAAGCTTTGAGCTCGCAGCCTAGGGAAATCGTAAGAAAACAAGTGAATCTATCATCAGACACCCTCCATTCAACTCTGGAAGCTACCCAACAAAAACAAAGACGGCAAGATGTCTAAAGGACAACGAAAAAGCATACGCAAAAAACCCCAAAACAACATGGCGTCTCCAGTTTCCAGCTATCCCAAAGAAAACCACCCAGAGAACTCAAATACAATGGAAATACAAGAAAATGACCTCAAATCCTTAGTAATGAGGATGATAATGGAGGAAACAAATAAAATTCGTAATCAAATGCAGGAAGACGCAGACAAACAGGTGAGAGACATAAAAGAAGCACATAGAGTGGAACTGGAAAAATTGCAGGAAAATGCAAACAACCAGATGAAAGAAATAACTAAAACGGTTCAAGCTCTGAAGACCTATAAAGAGGCAATGGAAGAAACTCAGGAATATACAAAAAATCAGATGAAAGAAATCAAAAATCAGTTCAAGATCTGAAAATGAAAATGGATTCAATGATAAACACACAGACAGAAGAAAAACGAGAACGTGAGACCTCAGAGAAGAAGGCGAGCAACACAGAGGTGAGCTTTTCTAACAGAATCCAAGAGATGGAAGAACGAATCTCAGGGCTAGAAGATACAATCACAGATATTGAATCAACCATTAAAGAAAATGCCAAATCTGGAAAACTCCTGACACAAAACATCCAAGAAATTAAGGACACCATGAAAAGAAGAAATTTGCGGATAATAGGCATTGAAGAAAGAGAAGACATCAGACTCCAGGGCCCAGAAACTATTCTCAACAAAATCATAGAAGAAAATTTCCCCAATCTAAAGAAAGAGATGCCTATAAACATACAAGAGGCCTACAGAACACCAAATAGAATTGACCAGAAAAGAAAAACTGCCCGCCACATAATAATCAAAACACAAAACATGCAGAACAAAGAAAAAATATTAAAAGCTGCAAGGGAAAAGGGCCAAATAACATTTAATGGTAAACCTATCAGAATTACACCTGACTTCTCAGCAGAGACCATAAAAGCCAGAAGGGCCTGGACAGAGATCCTGCAAACCCTAAGAGAACACAGATGCCAGGCCAGACTACTTTACCCAGCAAAATTATCAATAACCATTGATGGAGAAAACAAAATATTCCATGACAAAAACAAATTCAAACAGTACCTATCCACAAACCCAGCTTTACAGAAGGTACTAGAAGGAAAACTCCATCCCAAAGGGTCAAGCTACAACCAAAACTACCCAGGAAATAGATAACTATCCCATGGCAAAAACACAACTACACAAACGCTCGACTGGAAACAACATCAAAATTAAGACTCTTAACAGTCACTGGTCATTAATATCTCTCAACATCAATGGCCTCAATTCTCCAATAAAAAGACACAGACTAACCGAATGGGTACATAAACAAGACCCAACATTCTTCTGCATCCAAGAAACACATCTCACCCATAATGAAAGGCATTACCTCAGGGTAAAAGGTTGGAAAAAAATATTCCAAGCAAATGGTCACAAGAAGCAAGCAGGTGTAGCCATTTTAGTATCGAACAAAATAGACTTTCAACCAAAATTAATCAAAAGGGATGAGGAAGGACACTTCATACTCATCAAAGGTAAAGTCAACCAAGATGACATCACAATTCTGAACATCTATGCTCCCAATACAAGGGCACCCACATATGTAAAAGATCTCCTAAAAAAGCTTAAACCACACATCGATCCCCACACAATAATAGTGGGAGACTTCAACACCCCACTCTCACTGAAGGATAAGTCATTGAAACAGAAACTAAGCCGAGAAATAACATCATTAACCAATGCCATGGGTCAAATGGATCTAACAGATATCTATAGAACCTTTCACCCAAACAAGAAAGAATACACCTTCTTCTCTGCACCCCATGGAACCTTCTCCAAAATTGATCACATCGTAGGTCACAAAGCAAGCCTCAACAGATACAAGAGGATTGAAATAATACCTTGTATCCTATCAGATCACCATGCTCTTAGGCTGCAATTCAACAACAACAGAAATAACAAAAAGCCTACACGTTTGTGGAAACTAAACAACTCTCTGCTAAATGACACCTGGGTCAGGGAAGAAATAAAGAAAGAAATCAAGGAGTTTCTGAAATTCAATGAAAATGAAGAAACAACATACCCAAATTTGTGGGATACATTGAAAGCAGTGCTAAGAGGAAAATTCATAGCACTAAGTGCCTTTAAAAAGAAATTGGAAACATCGCACATAAGCATCTTAACAACACAACTGGAAGCCCTAGAAAAAAAAGAAGCAGAAACACCCAAGAGGAGTAGACGCCTGGAAATTATCAAACTCAGGGCTGAAATTAACAAATTAGAAACTAAGAAAACAGTCCAAGAATCAACAAAACCAAAAGCTGGTTCTTTGAGAAAATCAACAAGATAGACAGACCATTAGCCAAACTAACTAAAAGGCAGAGAGACAGTATTGAAATGAACAAAATCAGAAATGAAAAGGGAGACATAACAACAGACACTGATGAAATTCAAAGAATCATAAGATCCTACTTTGAAGGCATATACGCCACAAAATTTGAAAATCTAAGGGAAATGGACG
Organism: Acomys russatus; assembly: GCF_903995435.1. Classification (NCBI taxonomy): domain Eukaryota; kingdom Metazoa; phylum Chordata; class Mammalia; order Rodentia; family Muridae; genus Acomys; species Acomys russatus. The sequence continues at coordinate 61,148,460 of NC_067145.1, forward strand.
ATTTTCTTGATCAAGTTCACTTGCCAAAGTTGAGTGAAGAACAGATAAACAAGTTAAATAGTCCCATTTCCCCGACAGAAATAGAAGCAATCATCGATGGTCTCCCAACCAAAAAAAGCCCAGGGCCAGATGGTTTCAGTGCAGAATTCTACCAGACCTTTAAGGGCGAGCTAATACCGATACTCTTCAAGCTACTCCAAAAGATAGAAATGGATGGAAAATTACCAAATTCATTCTATGAGGCCATAGTCTCATTGATACCTAAACCTCACAAAGACTCAACAAAGAAAGAGAATTCAGACCAATTTCTCTTATGAACATAGATGCAAAAATACTAAATAAAATACTTGCAAAACGAATACAGGAGCACATCAAAGATATCATTCATCATGACCAAGTAGGCTTCATTCCAGGCATGCAGGGATGGTTTAATATACGGAAATCCATCAATGTAATCCATCATATAAACAAACTGAAAATAAAAAACCACATGATTATCTCCTTGGATGCAGAGAAAGCATTTGATAAAATTCAACACCCATTCATGTTTAAAGTTTTAGAGAGATCGGGGATACAAGGCACTTTCCTCAACATAATAAAGGCTATATACAGCAAGCCAATAGCCAAAATCAAAGTAAATGGTGAGATACTCAAGGAAATTCCTCTCAAATCGGGAACAAGGCAAGGCTGCCCACTCTCTCCATATCTCTTCAATATAGTACTCGAAGTTCTAGCCAGAGCAATAAGACAACAAAAGGAGATCAAGGGGATCCAAATGGGAAAGGAGGAAGTCAAATTATCCCTCTTTGCAGATGATATGATAGTGTACATAAGTGACCCTCAAAACTCCACCAGAGAACTCCTAAAGCTGATAAACACCTTCAGCAAATTGGCTGGATACAAAATTAACTCAAAAAGTCTGTAGCCTTCCTATACACAAATGACAAGCTTGCAGAGGAAGAAATTAGGAAAACCACACCCTTCACATTAGCCACAAGCAATATAAAATATCTAGGAGTTACCCTAACTAAGCAAGTGAAGGACTTGTATGAAAAAAATTTCAAAACTCTGAAGAAAGAGATTGAAGATGACCTGAGAAGATGGCGTGATCTTCCTTGCTCATGGATCGGGAGAATTAACATAGTAAAAATGGCCATCCTACCAAAAGCAATCTACAGATTCAATGCAATCCCTATCAAAATAACTACACAATTTTTTAAAGACATTGAAAGTTCAATTCTGAACTTCATATGGAAAAACAAAAAACCCAGAATAGCTAAAACAATCTTGTACAATAAAAGATGCTCCGGAGGAATCTCCATACCTGATCTCAAACTGTACTATAAAGCAATAGTACTTAAAACAGCATGGTACTGGCACAGCAACAGGCTGGTTGATCAGTGGAATCGAATCGAAGACCCAGATATGAATCCACACACATATGGTCACTTGATTTTTGACAAAGAAGCCAAATCCATTCAATGGAAAAAGGATAGCATCTTCAACAAATGGTGCTGGTCTAACTGGAGGTCTATGTGTAAAAAAATGAAACTGGACCCATATTTGTCACCTTGCACAAAACTCAAATCCAAGTGGATTAAAGACCTCAACATAAAACCAGAGACACTAACTCACTTAGAAGAAAAAGTGGGAAAGAGCCTGGAACATATTGGCACAGGAGACAACTTCCTGAACAGAACACCAACGGCCCAGGCCTTAATTTCAACCATTAATAAATGGGACCTCATGAGGCTGAGAAGCTTCTGTAAGGCAGGAGACACTGTCAAGAGAACAAAGCGACAGCCTACAGACTGGGAAAAAATCTTCACCAACCCTACATCTGACAAAGGTCTAATATCCAAAATATATAAAGAACTCAAGAAATTAAACACCACCAAACCGAATAACCCAATTGAGAAATGGGGCTTGGAACTAAACAGAGAATTCTCATCAGAGGAATATCAAATGGCTGAGAAACACTTAAAGAAATGCTCAACCTCCTTAGTCATCAGGGAAATGCAAATCAAAACAACTCTGAGATTCCATCTTACACCCATCAGAATGGCTAAGATCAAAAATTCAAGCGACACCACATGCTGGCGAGGATGTGGGGAGAGAGGAACACTTCTTCATTGCTGGTGGGAATGCAAACTAGTACAGCCACTTTGGAAATCTATCTGGTGCTATCTCAGAAAAATGGGAATAGGGCTTCCTCAAGACCCAGCTATTCCACTCCTTGGAATATACCCAGAAGATGCTCCAGCACACAACAAGAAAATTTGCTCAACCATGTTCATAGCAGCCTTATTCATAATAGCCAGAACATGGAAACAGCCTAAGTGTCCCTCAGTAGAAGAGTGGATAAAGAAACTGTGGTACATATACACTATGGAATACTACTCAGCTATTAAAACAAGGAATTCCCGAAATTTGTGGATAAATGGATTGAGCTAGAAATGATCATAATGAGTGAGTTAACCCAGAAGCAGAAAGAATCAAATGGTATATACTCACTTATATCTGCATACTAGCCCAAGGGGCATGTCCCACGAAAGCCTTCACTTACCAGGAAACTGGGACAGAGGGGAAGGCATCCTATTGGGACTCTAAATGAGAGACGCATGGGAGAACAGCAAAATAAAAGGATCCAGAGGGTCCTAGAAATCTACAAGTAGAACAATATGATAGGCAGATTTGGGCCCAGGGGTCCCACTCAAACTAAGGCACCAGCCAAGGACAATACAGGAGGTAAACTTTAAACCCCTTCCCAGATCTAGCCAATGGTCAGAATATTCTCCACAGTTGAGTGGAGAGTGTGATACGACTTTCTCACATACTCTGGTGCCTCACATTTGACCATGTCCCCTGGAGGGGGAGACCTGGTGGCACTCAGAGGAAGGACAGCAAGTAGCCAAGAAGAGACTTGATACCCTATGAGAATATATAGGGGGACGTAATCCCCCTCAGGAACAGTCATAGGGGAGGGGAATAATGGGAAAATGGGGGGGGGGAGGAATGGGAGGATACAAGGGATGGGATAAACATTGAGATGTAACAAGAATAAATTAATAAAAAAAATAAATAAATAAAAAATAAAAAATAAAAATAAAAATAAAAAAAATAAAAAAAATAAAAAAAAAAAAAAAAAAAAAAAAAAAGTTTTAAACACAAGAGAAGAAGATGTTCTTCATCTGTCTAGACAGATTAGTTGTTAATTCTAAGATGTGAAAATTGTCCAAAGTAGATGTTTTCTTTTATTTATGTGTGGTGCTATTTCTACATGGTGATTCTCATTATTTGCACTGTCCTTATATCAGTGTCAATGGGAAAAAGTTGCCGTTTGAAACGTTGTAGTGACACCATCCCTGTCGATACTGCACCAACCTACTGCCACTACTCTGGTGCTACTCAAGTACCCAGAAAAGAGAAGGGATTTGCTTCCTCTTTTGTCTAGAGTTTAAACCAAGTAAGTGCTGGTGTTTGGTAATAGTCTTGCAGCACAATGTCACATTTTCTGACACAAATTCTCATAACATTTACTTGATAAGTTTTCCTTCCTCATTTTTTCCTTATATAAAAAAATTGATTTCAATAATATATTCCCCAAATCCCATACAGCTATTGTGTGCATCGCCCCTAGGCTCCTAGTTCAGAATATTCAAACAATGAAAAATAAGATCATCTATTAAAATCAAAATCCAAACCAAACTCTCCTTCAGGTGGAAGATCAAACAAGACCCAGGAATGACATGCTAACCAGTACTACTTACCCACCAGCTGTTGGCTCAGTACAATAATTTTCCACAGAAGTCTTTAACTGGTCAATACATGAGAATAAAATATTGCCTTTTATGTCAAAAAATTGAAAAGCTGAGATTACATAAAATTAAATGTCCAAAGTATTCTCCATAAGTGCTAAAAAGTAAACTTTGTAATACTAAAAAGATATTTTAATCTATATTATTTATTAGTGCACACATTATTTCCTGATGTCTACCTTCTTAATTAATGTATGCCTTAGCACATCATTTAATGTATACCTTAAATCCCATTTGCAAACTCCAACTCTGTTTCCAAGAACCATTGTAGCCATTGTACCTAGATTGTTTATTTGGTTTTGCTGTACTAATGAAACAAAGGGTTCTGTGATGTAGCTGGTAGTGTGTTTGTCTGGTGCACACTAAGCCTGGAGTCCCATCCAGTTCTGTATGAGTCAGGTATGGCAGTTCACGCCTCTGATCTCATCCCTCAACAGAAAGAGGCAGGAAGATCAGAAGCTCTAAGTTATCTTTAAGTACATAGTGAGCTCAAGGCCAGCTCAGAGCACTCTAGATCCTGGGCGGAGCACTGTAGTCAGGAGGATGAGGAATTGCTTCAGTGGGTAAAGGTCTTGCCATGCACGCGTGAGGAATTGAATTCATAAAAAGCAAGCCAAGTGTATTGATCCCTTGTATGGGATACAGAAACAGGGGGCCGCAAGGTAGGCTGGCTACCGACATTAGCCAGTAAAGTCTCTTGATTCAACTGATAAGACCTAACTGAATAAAATAAGATGGAGTGTGACTGAGGAGGACACCATGTCCACTTCAGGCCTCTACACACGCATGCATCTCCTTCACACACACTGGTGCTCGTGTGTGTGTGTGTGTGTGTGTGTGTGTTCACATGGGTGTACATATGCAAAAAAGGCAAAACAACTAGTAAACTAAAATATAAAATAAAATAAAACAAAACAAAAAACTTTCCATTAACAATCTGGTTTCCTCTCTCCTAGATCCTTCGCTCACCTCTAATAAATAGCCTTAGGGAAGATGTGCTTTCACCAGGCTGTGAACTTCTTCAGCCCAGAATGATGTCTGCTCCTGACTAACCCTCTGCTGAGTTTAGCAGTGTGCACTGCAGCTCATGTGCATGCTTAATGAGTGAAAGGACACATGTGTGTGGCAACAAACAGATCTGAGCTCCAATTCAGGAGCAAATCTGCCTTGTCTAATCACCTGAAGTCATTTGCCCTCTTAGAGAGAAAAAAAAAAAAAAAAGCCTTACCTAGCCTGTCAAGAACTAGGCATCAAGTCTCTTCTTGGTAGCCTGCTATTCTTCCTCTGAGTGCCACCAGGTCTCCCCCTCCAGGGGACATGGTCAAATATGAGGCACCAGAGTTCATGTGCAAGTCATACCCCACTCTCCACTCAACTGTGGAGAATGTTCTGTCCATTGGTTAGATCTGGGTAGGGTTTAAAGTTTATCGCCTCTTTTGTCCTTGGCTGGTGCCTTAGTTTGAGTGGGACCCCTGGGCCCAAATCTGCCTTTCATAATGTTCTACTTGTAGGTTTCTAGGACCCTCTGGATCCTTCTACTTTGCTATTCTCCCATGCTTCTAAATCCCCCTCAGGAACAGTCATAAGGGAGGGGAATAAGGGGAAAATGGGAGGGAAGGAAGAATGGGAGGATACAAGGGATGGGATAACCATTGAGATGTAACAAGAATAAATTAATAAAAAAATTAAAAAAAAAAAAAAAAAGAACTAGGCGTCATACTGACACAAGCTATCTGCTCGGAAGCTTGGGGGAGAACTTAAAAGTCTGTGATTGCAGGGGCCATTGAGCATCGTGACTCTGGTAAGAAAGAGATGTCTGTAGCTGTAGAGTCAGAAAAGGGAGCATCATAAAGGACAAATGTGCTTCTGAAAACCTGGACTCAAGGCACAAATTAGCCACTCATTTAGCTGTGAATGTGTACTCACTCATTTCCCCTCTTGTTATACAAAACACTCAATACGCTTTTGGCTTCCTCATCAACCCAATGATCCTTGTTAATACAAAGTTGAAAAACCAGACTGCAGAAAGGATAGTAAATGTAGTCATTTTGTGAAAAGAGAGAAATGATGATGTGTCTGTGGCGATCTATTACATTTTTAAGACAGGGTTTCTCTGTGTAGGCTTGGCTGTCTTTTATCTCTTCTTATAGACCAGGCTGGCCTTCACTGGCCAGAGATCTTCCTGCCTCTGCCTCTGCCTCCCCGGTGCTGGGACTAATGGCGTGTTCCACCACAACCTGGCTATTAAATTTGTTTTTAATGAACATTTTACTAATCGTTTGATAATGTCCTACATTGTGTTTTGATTGTATTCACCTTCACTTCCTCTGCTTAACTCCTTCCAGATAAACCTCCACCTGCCTAACACTTGGTGCCCTTTTTGTTTTATTTAATAGCCCAGCCTGTATTTTTTTCTGTCCATATGTTCTTCTTCCTGGGTATGAAGTCTGCACTATCAGGCCTCATTTTTGAAGGAAACTGAGTCTCCTTCCCTCACAAGCCACCAACTCTCCCCTGGCCCCTCCCTTAGGTGTGGGGCTTCACACTGCATTGGCTTGACCCTGTGCAAACAGCCACAGCTCTTGTGGGCCTTTGCACACTGGGCTGTCTTGCCAGCCCAAGGTAATGTTGGGTAAATTGTTTGTCCTTCTGTCATCTGTTCTTCTTTTGGACTCATATTTCTTCATTTTAAATATTTATTTAAAACAAAACAAAACAAAACAAAATTTTATTTTACTATCTCACACAGCTCCCTTCTATGAACGGTTCTCGTCACATTATCTTGTGTGCATTTACTCCCGTGATTATCTTTTTTTTTTTTTAAGAGTTTCAGATTTGAGAATGAGAGACTGGGCTGCCTCCTTCTGTGCCCTTTCCCTGTCACAGAATTTTATGTTTCAGAAGCTCAGTACAATTTTATGACTAAAAGATTAAACGGATAAAGTGTAAGAATAAAAATAGGTCACCACTGAGAAAACCATAATAAAAGAAAGCATATCAGTACTTTGAAATATAAAAAAAATCTTTGTAATATTTTGCATTCTTAAGTACTGACAGCATGTGTAACACAAAGGCTGTAGAGATAATCGTTCTTAAGGCCACAATTCCCTGTACAGACAGCTGCCTTCCTTTGCCTGTTCCCCTCTTCCCCAACTGAAAATCCGCCCTCCCCCCTCAGTCACAGTCATAGGGGAGGGAATAGGGTGAAAGCAGGAGGGAGGGAGGAATGGGAGGATACAAGGGATGGGATAACAATTGAGTTGTAATATGAATATTATCAATAAAAAAGATAATAAAAAAGAAAAAGAAAATCCGCCCTCACTGGACATCTCCCCACTGTCGGCCCCTGCTGCACACTTACATCACCTCCATCTTTTTTCTCTGTGGCTCACACTGCTAGGCACATGGGTGTGCAAATGCCTGCTGGGGAAGACCACGTTTCTCTCCCTTTGGTGTATATGTGGAAAAGTGGGAATGCCAGGTCCTGTAGTCATTCTACATTTAAGTTTTTGAAGAACTCTCAGGCTGCTTTATTCTTTTTAAATTACATATATTATCAGTATTATCTGTATAATCAGTAAGCCTGGCTAGCAATCAATTAAGACACAGACATTTCTTATATTTTAAAATAGCCTTAGTTAACCTGGGGCAGGGCAGATCTCAATCCTCTGAAGTACTTTCCATAGGAGGACCTCAGGCATGGGATCCCTGTCTCAATCCCATGCCATCTGCTTCTAATAACTTCTCTCAAGCTCCCTCCCATCCATAATCCCAAATACTTGCTAATGTTCTTCATCTGGGCCAGATTCTCCACCCACGCCGGCCATGTGCTTCTCCTCCAGCTAACCCATGGCAGCCTCCTCTCTTCCCTCCAGGTCTCTCTCCTTTCTCCTCTTGGCAGTCTCTCTTCTTCCCAGAATTCCTCTCTCCTGGCCTCACCTATCTCCTGCTCTGCCCAGGTGGGATGGCTTTTTATTAAGCAAAAGGTGGGTCACAGAGACAGTAAGCACTAATCAGCATCAAAATACATCAGACCATCCCCAACACTGCTTTCTCTTTTTTGTTTTCTGTTTGTTTTTGTCTTTGTGTAAAAACAGGGTTTCTCTATGTAGCTTTGGCTGCCCTGGACTTGCTTTGTAGACTAGGCTGGCCTCAAACTCATGGAGATCTGCCTGCCTCGGTCTCCGCTTCCCACTCATTAGCTCTCATTGTTTTCTTGAGTTTTTCTAATTGACAGTCTAATGGGTGTCTCATTGTGGTTTTCATTTACAGTGGTTAGTGCTGTTGTTCATCTTTTCTTGATCTTGGGCTTTATTGGCCATTTGCTCTTTTTATATTTCTGTTGAGGCATTTATGGTATTCAACCCATATGAGCATTTGAATTTCTCATTGTGTCAAGTCAAGAACTATATTATTTTCTTTTGTGTGTATGGAGAGGAGGAGGGGGCTGTGATCCAGCTATAAAGTGATTTAATTAATTAATTAATTTTTAAAATTATGTCGAAAAAAGTCATGTGGCTTCTCCAAGAAAACATCACTGGTGACTGGCCCAATTTAAGCACAGACTCTGGATGACTAAGGCTAAGATAATGCATGATATGAACATGTAAAACTCACTGTGTTGGTGCTCTACAAGCACTGCTATTGGCCAAACGCAGAACCCTCAGCTAATTTGAGCTCCCACACTTAAACTCACCTCAGGTCAGTGAAGACTCTGACAGTGGACTAGAGATAACAGGTGAGTCCTTTAACCATAGGGCAATGTGGAGCCTGATTTATGCTTCTCAAATGCCTTGTTTTATGCCTAAAAATTATTTAAGACAGAAAATTCTTCAGCCGGAGTAATGCTGTTAACTAAAATGCTGTTATGCATAAAGGAGAAAAAAATTAAAGGACCTCATTAAGCAGGATTGTTTAAATTAGCCTTGGGGCAAGTATATTAACTATGCTGAAACTCTTCTGAGTAATTTAAACATTATCTGCTTGTACATATAATGTAATAGAAAACTATAGATCATTTACTCAATTAATGATAGCAACTTCATCTCTCCTGCTGGATTGAAGAATCTCTCCGTGTTTTTCTTATAAATTTATTTTTCTATCACATGCATGGGAACAGTCTTCCATCAAGAAGCATATATTTGGGTTCAGGGAAGGTCAACGTGCCTTTTAAATCAGAATATAAATGAATCAGTACCCCTGTTAGCTCTGCGTAATCTCTCATTCAGGAAGCATGACATAGCTCTCCTGCCCACCTGAAACTGAGCATTGAGAACCAAAAATCGCTCTCCTCCTCTGCGTCCTTCCCCACATCTGCTAGTTTGAGACTTCTGACACTTCTTCCAGGGCAAAGGGTCACTTTTAAGAAGAAACCCAAAAAGTTCCAGAGATTTTCATGATAGAAGCCTTTCTTCTAACAACGCTTGGTAAGCTCTCAGATCTCAGGTTTAGCTGTAAAGCAGATTCTTCCTGGAGTTTTCAGTATATGTTCAAGGATGTGCAGGTACTCGTGTGTGTGTGTGTGTGTGTGTGTGTGTGTGTGTGTGTGCGTGTGCAAATGTATTTGCCTGTGAACACATGTGTGTAGAGACCAGAGGACAACCTTGGCTGTCATTCTTCCAGTGCCTTCTATCTTGTTACTTTGGAAAAAGAATCTCTCATTGAACCCAGGCCTTACTGAGTTCACTGGGCTGTCTATCCAGCAAACCCAGTGGTTTATGTGCCTTCCTTTGCTTCCATGGAGCTTCTGTTATAAGTGTGAGCTACTGTTCCCAGTTTGGTCCTGTCGGTAGGTCTATTTATTTATTTCCATCCATGAGTTTTTGGAGACTGAACACAGGTTATCACATTGGGAACAAAAACATTTTATCAACTGGATGAACTCTCTTGGACAGAATTGGAAGTGGGTTTAGTCTCGTGAGAATCCTTGGCAATGGATAGATGAGGCTGAGCAGGCCTCACACCTCATCTGAGAGCACCTCCACCTGGACCACCAGGCACCTACCAGCTTCACCGTGGTCACATCCTCCTAGCAGCTTAGTCACTGATGTCAGGGGAAAGGGAATGAAGAGTATAGAAGAAGATGGTCCTCTCATTTCAGGGCACTAACCCTAACCCTGAGTCAGCTCACAAAAGTGATGGGGAGAAAGGTTGCCCCTGGGGATTCTGTAGTGCCTGAAAGCTTGACTAGACTGCTGAATGTCTTAGCCAACACATTGATGCTTAAAGATAAATATGGACTCTGAAAGATGGTAGATGCTGTAGAAGAGGCATCTTTAATTTTATTAATTTACCAGGCAGTTAGATGTCTTCCTAACAAGGGGCTCCGTGCACAGTTGATGAGTCAAGTTGTTGATGGTAAGTACTCAATCAAAAGGCATGCTTGAGTGAGAAATGCAGGAGATTTCTAAAGGCAAACATAGCAGTGAAATTGTGGCGCTTCACTGGTCTTAAACAGATATCTTCAAGGATTCTGCCTGCCTAATAGTGCAAGCCTGGAGCACACATTGTTACTGAACACACAGCCTAGTAGTGCAAGCCTGGAGCACACATGGTTCCTGAACACACAGCCTAATAGTGCAAGCCTGGAGCACACATGGTTACTGAACACACAGACTCAAGTATTCCAATGAAAAGTTGTGCAAAAATGCATGAATCCATGTATCCATATACCCATGATTTTAAGGACAATGTTCTTGCTGTGAAATCTTGAGGACTGGAGGTCAGATTCCCAAAGCCTAGGTAAGGCAGGTGTGTAACATGCAAATGTAATAATCCCATTGTACCTAAGGTGTAACAGAGAGACTCGAGAATCTCTGGAACCTGGAAGGCACTTAGCTCATCAATATGTAGTTTATCAACAGACTGCCATCTTTTAAAGAAAAAGACAAGGACAGATAGAAAAGGCTGTCCTCTGACCTCTATGCATAAGCCATGGGATGTGTGTGCTCACATTCACACATTGTGAACAACACACACACACACACACACACATACACACACACACACACACACACACATATATATATATTAGACACAGACAAATGAACACCCTGATTCTTTTTCCCCCCTGTACTGGCGATTGAACGCCGAGCCTTACACATTCTAGGAAATCATCAACCACTGAGATACAGCCCCTACCCCTGGATACTCAAATTCTTAGTCATAGTATAAAAATGAGATTATAAAATATCTCACTAATATTTTCATATTTGTTATGTCTTAAGGTAACAAGATTTTGAATACATAGGACTAAATATATTCTAATTTGCTTTTCTTACTCCTTTTTGCTTTTCTGTCTTATTGCAAGAAAATTTCACATGGCATAGTAGAATACATACTTTCTAATGGGTACTGACGCAACAAGACTTCTCCAGATCAGAAATATCCTGAATTCTTCATGTGTCCCCAAGAGATAACATAGTAGTGCCATTTCCCAAATTAACGTGACCGCTAAACTCTATTTTGTTTAAATATAAACATGTATAAATCTTCATTGAAACATAAATTTCCTGAGGTAAACAGTGTCAGAACCTGTCATAAAAAAAATCATCTTGGGCTCAGTCTAATTCAGACTCAACTGCCTGTCACAGCCTGTTTTCTCACACACTGACGACCTCATACGTATTTATTAAATCTGTTAACTGGCAAGATCAAGATGTAGCCAGGGAGCAGGCTCATCCACCACTTAATATTCAATCCACTTACCTAAATATCTGCTAAACCATTAAGTCTTGAAATATGAAGTGGCAACACCTCTTTAAATCTTCACCTGACTTTATATATAAACAATCAAGCTTATGCCACACAGTTCTGTCAAGCATAATTGAAACCATCACTCCACTATATAAAGTTACCTCAAATGTTTTAAGCATCTTAAAACACAAAATGGGATATGCAAATGATCAAATGAATAGAAAAAATCATTATTAAAAATTAGTGCTTCAATTTGTTTCCAAAATATGGATATTTAAGTTAAATTTCAATTGCGTTGTTTCAGATGTTAGGGAATTGGAGAATATTTCAGAAAAGCTAAATGAGTGTAAACACACACACACACATAACACACACATACACACACATACACACACACATAACACACACATACACACACATAACACACACACATAACACACACATACACACACACACGACACACACACACACACACACACACACACACACACATATATATATGAAAGACCTGCTGCCACACTATTGATTCCTGACCCATAGCCAAGGGAACAAGAAAGATACAGTCTTTCATTTGGCAAGTTACCTATTTCACCAGCCACCTAATGCCTCTATGGACAGCTGTACATCCAATGTCATGTAATATTGTTATCCTTGACAATCTGCAGGAAAAAGAAAAGAAAACTATATTCATTTCTTTGCCAAATTAAAATAAACATTTCCCACCATAAAATGAATAAAAAAGAATGGTCTTCGGTGTCTTTTGCAACACACTGGATAAACCTTGGCTTCGTACGGTAAGTGTAGATCGCTTCATAATATATGAATTACCTTTCTTTTTTTAATACACATGGCTTTCAGCTTCTAGGTAAAAAAGGCATTGACACCATATGCTTTAAATTTTCCTGAAATATTTGGAAAGTGCTTGAGGAACCTTACCTCCACCTTCTGCTGTGTTCTGTAATCCCTGCCTGAGCTATGCTTAAATAAGCTGTTCTGAGACTGGCTCATCCTGTGTGTGCATTTGTTTCTTCCAAACACATCTCCATCTCACAAAGCCAGCTGGAGCAATTATAGCCAAGAGATACCACCTATCTCTCTACCTCATGCTGGGTCATTAAGTCACGTGCTAGCAGAGGCCTGGAGTAACTGTGAGCAGGCTTGGGTTGGGTGCACATTGGGACTTGCTTCTGTCCCACCTCATCATCTTTTAAAATGCGTCATTGGCCACTGAAATGAAAGACTTCCGTGTCGTTGACAGAGTGCGGAATGGAAATTCAGAACCTCCTCTGACTTGTTACAGGATTCGCGTGCTTGCGTGTGCCTCAGTTTCTTCATCTGAAGAACAAGTCACAATTGACAATGTAGCATAAGCTTTGACTGGGTTAGTGGTGTCCAGCATACCATCCATATTTGAGAAACACTGCATCTAAGCATGCTGGTTTCTTGCCAGAGAGAACGATGAGGGGACGAACGGAGACGTGTGAGACAGAATACAGAACGCCCAGCTCATTCTCCTTCTTAGATAAAGATTGGACCATTAGTCTAATAGAGATTTATCTTTTTTTTTTTTTTTTAATGTGCATTGGTGTTGTGTCTGCATGTATGTCTGTGTGAGGGTGTCAGATCTTGGAGTTACAGACAGTTGTGAACTGCCCATGTGGGTGCTGGGAGTTGAACCTGGGTCCTTTGGAAGAGCAATCAGCGCTCTTAACCACTGAGCCATCTCTCCAGCCCTAGAGATGTATCTTGATCCTTGGAATCTGAATTTGAGAAGCAAGAGTGAGGGTTGCTGGGTTGCAGACTTAAGATATGAAAACATAGATGTCTTACAAGATACATCTATGTTTTCATATCTTAAGTCTGCAACCCAGCAACCCTCACTCTTGCTTCTCAAATTCAGATTCCAAGAATCGAAGGGTAGCTGGGGCCACAGTCACCTCCAGGAAGCATGTTCTTGTCCCTGCTCGCAGAAAGCCTGCTGGTCATTGGGGCCCTATGCAATATGAAGGGATTCACCTACTCACAAGTATTAGGAGATTCCTGATATCCAGAGCAGAATACTACACCAAGTCCAGGGTGCCATTTCAATGCCCAGATCACTTGTTAATTCTGTGGTTTAAAAAAAAAATTTTTTTTAAAAGAAGCTTCAGATCATGTACTTTACCTCCAAGGCTCTTCAATGAACCCTTCTCTAAAGGCTCAGTGTTTACATTATCTCTTCCCTTTGTCCTTATAATTCTGTGTTATTCCTTTAGATGACTGGGAATTAGGGTGATAAAGAAAATATTATGACTCTGTTTATTGAGTACAATTACCACGCTAAGACTTCTGTATGTAGGGATTTAATGTCTGCAAATCCCCGTAAAGTGGCTATTATGCCCACACCCATACCAGCAGGCACACAGACATGCGAACGTTCGGAAGAAACTGGAGGGGGTTGCACAACTGATCCCTGGGAGCAGCTAAGAAACCCTCAAGTATAACAGTGTTTAAACCCAGTTCTTTCTTGATGCAAGCTGCTCTTTATTGTTCTGCTGTGCTAGCCAGGGAAATACATTTAAAAAGCGACTGTCTTGCCCTCTACTCCCTGTCCCACCAAGTCTTCTCTTATAAAACAAGGGGGACTAGCATTAGACATTTTTTTAAAAGTCATTGAGCACAATAAAGGCTGTGACATTGCGGCCTTCAAGAAAAATGCAGAAGGTGCTTTCACACCAGAGTGAACGCCAATGCCTGGAGGGAGCGCACATCTCCCTGACCTCACTCATTGCCTCTGTGCATTCACAGGACTATGTTTTGCCTCATTCTAGAATCTTCAGCTTCATTTACACCTGGAAGTTCTTGAGGTTCTACTGCTCTTGTGGAAGGAAATCCGTGAAGCCTTTTATTTTTCTTATCCTGACATTTTACTGCAATGCTGAAGCTCAAGCTCAGGGCTTTGTATGTGCTAAGTCAGCCCTCTATCGTCAAATTCCACCCCTGTCCCATGAGGATTTGTTACAATTTTCATTTTTCTAAGCTGCCTTGGCTTCTGATAATTATTGCTCTTAATTATTCATTAGCTCCTCTTGCCTTTGCTTATCAAAAATGCAGTGAAGAACTGAGGCATTCTGCTTTTCCTGTTTTTTTCAAAAGGGGAGAGAGAGAGAGAGAGAGAGAGAGAGAGAGAGAGAGAGAGAGAGAGAGAGAGAGAGAGAGAGAGAGAGAGGAGAGAGAAGAGGAGAGGAGAGAAGGAGAAGAAGAGAGAGAGAGAAGAAGAAGAGAAGAAGAGAAGAAGAAAGAAGAGAAAGAAGAAGAAGAAGAGAGAAGAAGAAAGAGAGAGAAGAGAAAGAAGAAGAAAAGAAGAAGAAGAAGAAGAAGAAGAAGAAGAAGAAGAAGAAGAAGAAGAAGAAGAAGAAGAAGAAGAAGAAGAAGAAGAAGAAGCAAGCAGCAGCAGCCCCGGCTATCTAACCCCTTTCTACATTTTAGATGTCCATGAAGTTCAATTACTGGCAGTGGGGGTGTCTAACTCCCCTGTCTAAATATGCTATAATAGATTCTGGAGCCTGGATCAGCTTCCTGAGCTGTCCATCTATAAAGGTTTATAGCCTTGTAAGGCTATGTCAGCAAAATTCTCCATGCTCAAATGGGCAGCTAAGACTAATTTTATTCTTTTTAATGGGCAGATCTTTTAGAACAGCAAAAAGTGATTCATTAAATTGGGTTTATCTAATCTGACTGTTTAACCAGATAATTTATTTATGACCTATTATTAGTGTAGAAACAGCATTCCCAGTGTTTACCTCTGCTTAAAAATAAAAATAAATAGTAAAGTGGGGATGTTGCTATTTGGCGCTTCATCCTACCTTTTCTTCAGACATCAATTGGTTCTCCTTCTTCCTAGTGCCATGTACCTGTATAATAAATAGATGCCCCTAATCACATTGGCATGTATTACACCTGAACCAGAGACAACTTTAATATCCAAGATACACTGGCCCTGACTCCAGTGATGAAATCAGTTCTTATATAGAGATTTTTCTCATTCAGACTAACAGATAAGATGTGTGCCTTCCCACATACATATGAAGGTAAGTGTTTGTAAGCTTTCTCTCCAGAACTGTCAACTAATGGTGCAGTTGTTCCAATTACAGGAGCTATTTGAAACTTTAGCCATTTGTGTGAAAATCTCATCCAGGAAAGTCAAATTATGAACATAGTACAGGCTTTGCTGCTGGCTGAATTTTATTCACCTGTAAAGTTCCAGTGACATTCTTTTTTATATATCTTGAAAGAGTGCCTTGTTACCTTGAGCTATATAAAGCAAGAAGCTGGAAAAGAAAGAAAAAAAAAGGGAGAAATGTTATGTGTGACAACTTTTACCTGAGTTTGCTCACTAGCATCTTGGGAATTCACCTGCAGACCTCGGGGAACACCAAGGGTGGAAAACAAAACAGACTAAGAACAGGGGAGAATTGAAGGCTATGGCAGAGTGTGCATCTGGGGCCTTTCATACCCATGTAGAAGTGAATAGAAGAAGTTTGTTCCTGTAGCCTTGGTGGGGAGAGAAAGAGTTGGACATACAGCTCCGTTGCGGATTTCTCGCCTTGCATGCACAAGGACACTGGCTCCATCTCCACTCCACCTTGCAAACAAGAAAAAGGAACTAAGCCATATCCATGTAATCCCAACACTCAGGGTGCAGAGTCAGGAGTGTCAGAGCTTCAAGGTGATTCTCCAGCTGTCTTGTGAGGTGGAAGGCAGACTGAGCTACATGAGACCCGGAAAAACAAGGAAGAATATAAAAAAGGAGGAAGGTAAAAGAAAGAAAAGAAGAAAGTAAGTATTGAGAGATGACTGTGAGAGGCAGATGTCTCAGTTTACTATTTAAATGTGGGAGGGACAGGCTGGAAAGATGCTCAGCAATCAAGAGCGCTTTCTGCTTTTAAAGAGGACGCAGTTCAGTTCCCAGCATCTCCATAGTGGACTCTCCTGAACTTTACAGGCACCAGACATGTGTGTGCTGCACATACATACACATAGGCAAACATTCATGGACATAAATGAAAATATCATTTTTAAAAGTATACACGCAAATAACTGGAATGACAATTCTCATCCTAGTGAAACGTGTTTGTATTCAGTGGGCCACTGGATATGAAGTAGGTTGTATAGCTTCTACCACACAAAGCTAAGTAAAGGTCTCAAAATTGTAAACTGCCCTGGACTAAAAAAAAAAGCCCCAGTCCTGGGCAGTTATTGTTGCATTCCTGAGTCTCTAGTAAAGTTGAATTTCATTAATAAACTGTGTTTACTTCATTTTCTTGCTGTGACAAATACTACTACCAAAATCAACTGAGGGTAGCAAAGGGTTTATGGGACCACTCCTAACGAAGACAGCAGCAAGACTGAGTGTGTCATTTGGATCTAGATCTATTTTTAAAATTAAGAAGAAATATCTCTGCTTCACATCCGGTAAGGGAGTTGCAAACTCAAATTCTAAGAGGACACAGGAGAGAAGTGGTGAATAAGATGGCTCTGTTAAACACTGCTAAATGTTGAGAATAAAACAATATATTAGTTAGGACTTAAAATAGTTCATAAAACCAGTGTCACACAACAGAAAACCAATAAATAGGAGAGTTTATTATGCATTGTGAAACTGGTGGAGGGTTATGATGGGAAGCACTCTTGCAGACACTGCATTGTTTGGCTGAAATCTGAATGAAGAAGGAATTCCTGTGGACTGGAGTCATTATTTAGGGATTCACAAGGCATAGGTGGTTGGGTTGATCCAGTTGGACTTTGTTTGTTCTGCTTTTACTAGTCATCTGAGTCTGGTCATTTAAATAGCTAATGAATTGGGATTCATGTCTCTTCACCATTTCTCAGTTTATAGTAAGACTGGGAGATGTAGCTTTGGGTAAAAGGAACTACAGGAAAGGAATAGAGCCATAAGATAAAGGAGGTGCACGTGAGCTTGTGTTCAGGCTTAAATATGACTTAAATCCTGAAGGCTCGTGTGATGGTGGCTTGGTCCTCCCAGTGCAAGGTTCAGAGGTGGGACTTTGAGGACACAGATGAATTGTTAGCGTGCTAACCTACTCCACATGTGAATCCATTGACAGATTCATAGCTGGACTGAGGATAGGAAGGTAGCAGAATCTGTGGCCTTGGTGGGGAAGGTAGGTTTCTAGTGACTTTAAAAAGTATATCTTGTCCTAAGTCTCTTCTCTTCTGCCTCTCTGCTTCTGGCCCACCATACGGTGATCAACTCCACATGTCACATGTTCACACTGATGATATATGCTACTTTACCTGCAGCTCAAAATAGTGGGTCCAGCTGATCTTGGAAACCATAAACTCAGGTAAAGCACTCTTCCTTTAATTTGCTTTGTCTGGTATCGTGTTCCAGGGATTAGAAGCTATCTTGAACACTCTGGAAAGAGGGTAGCTGTCAACTCCAACAAGAATATATTGTGGAGGAAAACCACGTGACGAGACAAGGAAATTTAGAGGGAACTTTTAGGGAAGATTCTGAGTTCAAAAAGTTATGACCTTCTAGTGAGCTCAGCCATTCACTCCCACGGAGAGCAATTCTCCTGCTGACTAAGGAGAGGATTTTCTGAAGGAAGACTATGCAAGAGAAAAGGTCCACACGGTTTGTCAAACTTCCTCTTCTATTAAGAAAACCTATCTGCTACTGGAAGACTGTACATCATGCCATATACAAGTCAGAGGTTTTCAATGAGCATAAAATAATTATGCTACTCATCAACATTGCTAGATATCAAATGCCATTTGCACATGATGCAATTTTTATTGTATTAGTTTTCATTTTTTGCTCCTCTTATTTTTGTGTGTACATTTTTATATATGCCCGTGCACATATATGAGTAAGTGTCCAAGGTTGATGTTGGATTTCCTGCTCATTGGTCTCTGCCCTATATTTTTTATTTGAGGTCTCTCATTGAACCTGGGGTTCACAGACTTGCTGGGCCGACTGGCCAGCAGAAATTAAGGAACCTCAAGCCCTATGCTCCCTACCTAACTTGGGTTCTCACACTTGTACAGCAAGCATGTGACCCATCCACTGAGCCATCTTGACAATCCTGAAAAACAAATAGCCACTAGAGTGTCCTATGAATAGGCACCATGAGAGGAGCTGCACCTCACTGTGGGTAGCCTCTACCAGCTCCGCACTCACCCCGAACTTCTCACCTAGACGTGTGGTGGCTCATGCTGGCAGTCATGGTGTGTGCTGCAACACTATTCCCATCCTGCCCTTCCAGGACCTCCACAGCCATGACACTGGCTCCTCCTGTGGATATGCCAACTGTGCCTCTGCAATTGTACATGTCATCTGACTGCGTCCATGCTGCTGACATCACAGTTTCCATAGCAACTAATGTATTTCAATAGGGAGAGATGGAGAGTTCTCAACTATAAATAGAGTGAAAATTGAAGAAAATGAGCAATAGAACTAAATGCAGGTGATGGGCTTTTGCTTGAGGCAGGGGGAACGTGCCTATTAAGGCTGAAGGTCAATATTAAGGACTGAATTCCAAGCTTTTGCTGTTGAGATCGCCAAAGTCCAGGTCTTCTTCAGTCCTATAATATGTATGACACTCTGTGTTCATTGAGTACACACATTGAGCGTGTGTGTGTGTGTGTGTGTGTGTGTGTGTGTGTGTGTTGCTGTTGCTGTTGTTGCTTTTACTAGCACAAAATGATAATTACAAAAGACTCTGCAACCTTTCAATATAGCTGCATGTAAATTACCAAGGCTGATCCAACTGATAAATGTCTTGCAGAGTGAACTATTGTTTAAGAGCAAGAAAGAAAAAAATGGAGCAAGTAAATCATTAGAGATTAGTCATCAATGAGCCTGCAGGGATTGTCACATAGATGAGACCTGAGACAAAGTGGTTCAAACACAGGCAACTCACTCTACAGCAATGCAAGGAAGAATATCCAAGTATCTAATTGCCCCACCCAAGTATCTGCAGCACAGACTTCTTTACAATTTACTTTATAAATCTGATCTACCCTGGAGGGGTGGAAATAGTGACAGTTTAGACCACTAATTATTTTGACTAATCACAGAATCACAGGTTTAGCAGGGACCTTGAAAGACACAATTCTGAGACCATAACTATCACCATGATCAATTTTGCATGATAAGAAACATTACCAGACAGAGTCTTAAATGGTATTGAATAAAGAACATAGCAAAAGGCATGTTAACATAAAAGGGAAATTTTTCATGGGGCTGCAACCCTGACAAAGAATTATAGACAGCAAAGAAATACTAAGAGTGGCAAAAAAAAAAAAATAGTTTTTCCCAGGGAAGAGCCCCACAAATTGATTATCTAATACCAAGTGATCATCTCTGAAATTATATATAAATATCATTATACATACTGAAAATGTTTTATTTCTGTTTGTGAAGGGGGAGGGAGGGAGAGAGGAAAAGAGACAGAGAGACAGAGGGAGATGGAGGGAGAGAGAGAGGAGAGAGAGAGAGAGAGAAAAAGAGAGAGAGAGAGAGATATTAAAAAGACAGAGGTCATGAAGTTTTTGGGAGAGATTTCATCATAGGAACAATGCTTCCTTCTGTAGAGATTTGAGGTGAGGTAGATGCAAGGGCTTCGTCTCCCCTCTGGGTGGGAGAGCCAGGTGTTAGAGAGGCTCTGTGACTGACCTATCTGTGTTGTTCACTCTCTAAAAAAAAAAAAAGAGGAGAAAGGAAAGAGAGGGACAGAAAATAAGAAAGTAAAATAGAGAGGAGGGGAAGAAAAGATGAAGAAGAAAAAGAGGGAAGAGGAAGAGAAACCCCTGCTCGTAGCATTTGTCAGCTTTCATGGTATTAATGCTCTTCTGGTGAGCAGTTTGCCCAGGTGATGTAACTTTGCTCAGAGCCTGGAGGGGATGTGTGCTACTGACTCTCATGAATTGGAGCAAACCCGTTTTAACACATTACTGAACACAGACTCCGTCTTTCACACTGCTTACTCATGAGTCCATGAGTTTCAACCAATCGTTAAAAACAGAAGTTCTGTGTGTAACTGAAATATCACATTTGAGGGCTTTGAAAATGGTCAGTCAGAAAAAAAAAAAAAAGAAAGAAAGAAAATGGTCAGTCAGTAAGGGCTTGGCTTGCAAGCGTGAGCCCCTGAGTATGACACCCCACTCTCATATAGAAGGCCAGGTATTGTTGCATATGCTTTTAATCTCTGTATGCCAAACTAACCTATTCAATGAGTCCTACATTTCTATATCAAGCAAAAATGGATAACTTATAAAGAATGACACCAAAAGATGAACCTTAGCCTCTATTTCACATTCACACATAAACATTTGCACATGCAAGGACAGACAGACAGACACACACACGGCAGGGAGCATTTGAACTAAAGATCTAAAGTCACAGAAAGCCAAGCTTGTTCAGTACTTGGAAGGCTCGACAAAGTTAATGTATTACTTTTTCCCTGAGTGATGTAGTTTTTCTCCCAATATTAACACAATGCTTTGTAGTCATGGATATATTTGTGCTAATATTTATATATGAAGATAAGAAAGTAAGATAGTTTAAATGATTTTTATAGACTGGAAGGATGTGCTTTATTAGATTTGTTACAGAGCTGTGGTGATTAATGAGTGTGCCATTGGTGGAAAAACACAGACACAACTCAAGCAAGGAAAGGACCCGAGAACAGAAAAGCCCAAATGCAGCAACTGGGTTATTATAGGAACAAAGGCAGTTTAGGAGAAAAGGCTATGTTTCTAAAAGATGTGCTGCAGAAAGTTTTGTATACAATGCTCCTGTGAAAATGTGCATATGACTGTTCTTCAGAATCCAGCCTTTAGTTCCTTTGGGTAAGACATGTGGTCTATGTGTACAATCAAATATTATTCGTTCTTATAAAAAGAGAGACATCTTGACACTTATAGCCCATTGAAGAAGCTTGAAGATATTGTACTAAATTAAATACACTGTTCAGTAAAGGACACAGATCAAATGACTCTTCTCATGTGAGGGATCTAGAGCAGCTAAACTTGACAAAAAACAGAAAGTGGTGCATGTTTGCCACTGGTGACCATTGTTTAGTGTATGTAAAATTCTAGTTTATGAAGATGAAAACAGTCTGTGGATGACATGTGATTGACACACAACAAAGTAGTTAGTGGCTCCAAAGAGTAAAATTAAAAATGATGAACACAGTTTATGTTATCCTTTATGTTTTGACACAATTTTTAAAAAGTTGCTGGAACTATGAGGGGGATTCATACATATGAGTGTGTATGTGCGTGTGATAGATGGATTTTAGATAGATAATGATGACAGATACATATGATAGATATACAGATGGCCAATAAATAGCTGATTAATAGATACATACAGATAACTATATAACACACATGATTGATAGGTAGATAATAGATGACAAATAGATAGATGACAGACAGACAGCTAGATAGACAGATAATAGATAGATGATAGATAGATAGATAGGCAGATAGACAGATGATAGAGAGAGAGGGGGGCCAAGAAACAAACAGAAAGCTAGCTAATTGATAGATGTTAAGAAATTAAAAGCATACCGAGAAGAGACTTGATACCCTATGAGCATATACAGGGGGAGATAATCCCCCTCAGGAACAGTCATAGGGGAGGGGAGTAAGGGGAAAATAGGAGGGAGGGAAGATTGGGAGGACACAAGGGATGGGATAACCATTGAGATGTAACGAGAATTAATTAATAATAATAATTTTTTTAAAAAGAAATTAAAAGCAAATGAAGAATAAGAATTCATGAACATTATATTGTATAAAAATTAATTCAAAGTTATCACAAATTTGAATTCCACCTTTTGGAAAAACTAGAAGGCAGTTATCAGAGCTCAGTCAATTGAACAGTTTGGAAAGAGGACACCAGACTCAGACAGCTCGAGGGGAAACTGGGACAGTGAGCTTAATCAACATAAAAATCTGATGCTGTGAAAAGCCATGAAGATGGATGAAAAGACTAACCACAGGCTACAGGGCACTACATTCTAGCTTCAGATTAAAAAACAAAAAACAAACAAACAAAAAAACAAAAAACCTTGTGTCTAGAATCAGGAGATATTTTCAAAATCCTCACTATAAAATCTAAACAACTCATTTAGAGACTATTTTACCAAAGAGTAGGAGAGAGCTAGCTGTAAGAGACAAACCATTAAAAACACTCAACTCCATTAGCCACTGGTGCGACGTCAATGAAATGGAGAAGAGCCGTCAGTGCCAGGCAGTTGGCACAGCTGAAATGAAATGGCATCAAGATACCAGGTGCCAGTGGTGACGTGGAGAAGGTGGGCCATTCATGCACGACACGGAAGGACCGCCCTGAGAGAGCCTCTAAACAACAACTGCTCATGTAACCCAGCAGGTATAGGTTAGGGTTCGCTCCCTGAGAAAGAAATACTTAATATGCATTTGACAACTACAAAATTTGCCTTCACAGTGGAAAATAACATGAATTCAAACCTTCCTCCTAGTGTGCCTGTAAGGCCATATACGCCACAGCCCCATCCACAGCATAGGCGGCTGGTAGCAGCAAACATGTGACATATGACACATCGTGACATATGGGTAGCTCTCCAGGGTATTAGACATGATGGGAAACATCAGTCTTGAAAGGACCCCTGTGGTTCGGTTTCATTTTCGAAATGCAACATTTTTAAAACGATGCCAGAGATGGAGACGGCAGTGACTGTAGCCTGGAGACAGGCACCGAGGATGGGAGTGCAGAGTCCCCACAAGGGAGTACCTGGGGGAGTGTAACATGTCTACACTGAAATCTATCCTCTAAGAGAGAATAAATTCCAAATAAGGTCTACAAGACACAGCGAACTGTAATGTACTGAGAATAAATGCCTCTCCACCTTCTGTCCGAGAGCAAGAGAAGCAGCAAATGTCAAAATCCTACATCTGATTTTTTTAACTACAGCTATATCAGATGACGTCATGGGGAGAAGTCGGTTAAAAGGCATGAGGCTGCGAAATAGTTCCACAACTCCCTGTTATTCTGTGATTACACTGATACAAAGAGTGTTTTTAAAAAATCAAATTACGAAGCAGCCAGTGCCAAGAGCCCAGACGTTGATATAAACTGCAAAACTTCACGAGGGGCGGACGAAATGGCTCAGCAGGGAAAGACGCTCGCTGCCAAGCCCGAGGACCTCAGTTTGATCCACAAGACCCCCGTGCTAGGAGGCTGGAACAAACCCTGCAAGTTGTCCTCTGGCCTACACACTTGCACCATGGCACGTGTAAGCTGTCACACAAACACCAGCAAATAATAAATGAATAAATGTATTTAAAAAAAAATAGAGGGCTACAGAGATGGCTCAGCAGTTTAGAGCACTTGCTTTTGCTGAGGATGCAAGTTCGAATCCCAACACCCATGCTGGTCAGCTTGCAACCACCTGTACCTCTAGCTCCAAAGGATTCAAGTCCCGTATCACCTGTGTGGGCAGGATCTACATGCAGACACAAACATATACATGTAATTAAAAATGGTTTCATGTGGGTCCATTTAAAAAACAAAAATTCACCGGACCAAAGTGATGTGATGGGTTCATTCTTTGCATAACCTCTTTACCTCATAATTAAAAAGTTGCTGAGGACTGGAATGTACTAAGAGTGTTCGGGGTCACTTACGTACACTATCATTGATCTGCGAATGGTGATGCTTTGACTTCTTCCTTTCCAATTTGTATCCTCCTGATCTCCTTTCGCTGTCTTATTGCTCTAGCTAGGACTTCAAGCGCTATACTGAAGAGATACAGAGAGAGTGGTCAGCCTTGTCTTGTCCCTGATTTCAGTGGAATTGCTTAAAGTTTCTCTGCGTTTAATTTGATGTTGGCTATTGGCTTGCTGTATCTTGCCTTTATTATGTTTAGGTAGGTGCCTCGTATCCCTGATCTCGCCAAGACTTTTAACATGAAGGGGTGTTGGATTTTGTCAAATGCTTTTTCAGCATCCAATGATATGATAGTGTGATTTTTTTCTTTTGGTTTGTTTATATGGGTGGATTTTGCTGATGGGTTTTCATATATAGAGCCACCCCTGCATCCCTGGGAAGAAGCCTGCTTGGTCATGGGTGTGATAGTGGGAGAAGAGGAGGGAAGCGGCTGCATTTGGGATGCAAAGCGAATAAATAAATAAACTTATTTTTAAAAGAAAAATACTAAGAAAGAGTTGGATGTATTTTTTATTTTAAAGGTAATTGTAAATCATTTCAGGACATGGTCTCAGTCCCCAAAGCCCACCCAGGGACTGAGCTGGGACTCCTCAGGAGATGATGTTTGGAGTCAATATTGTGGGACAGAATGCCTGCCCATCTAATTACATGCTGTTCTTTCTGGTTTTCTCTTTGATTCATTTCCATGAAGAGGGTCACGTGTTCTCACCCTAAGACCTCCAGGCATTCTCAGCTGTGACTCGTGAACAGCTTCTCCCTCCCTCGCTCTTGCCACGCGATGGGTGCTGGCAGCTTTGCACTGTTGTGCTGGCAGCCCCAGGCTGTGAACCCAGATGAACAAATAACCAGAAATGTGACACACCTGGCAAAAGACAAAGGGCACATTTTCCACTCAGTGCTAAAATACTATGAGAGCTATAGGTTTTTGTTTGGTTTTTGTTGTTGTTGTTGTTGTTGTTTTTAACGGAGACAGGTTGCAGAAATGGCATACAAATGACTCTACTTGGGCTATGTATTCTGAAAACAAGCATTCTTCTTACTATAACTGCATGTGACTTTAAAAATATATTTAATTTAGTAGTAGTAGTAGTAGCAGCAGCAGCAGCAGCAGCATTTGTGGATTGGTCACCTAGCGTTCATGAAGCCCAGAGTTCAGTCGAATAAAATGAGCATGGTAGCACATAGCCATGCAACTTAGGAGTTGGAGACAGAAAGATCAGACACTCAAAGTCATCCTTAAAGACACAGTAAGTCAAGGCTAGCATGAGCTACCTGCTATAATATACATATGAATATTTTGATATTGCTATGACTCATCTACGGTAACCATAATAATAATGCCCCACCTCTGGGAATTTGAAAAGAGAGATGAAGAGATGGAAATTGGAATGAAAATAGCAACTCATGATTGGGGTGTCTTTTTTCTTTTAATTTTGGAAGTAAAGGGGGTATAGGAGAACATCTTGTATCTAAACTTTTATTATCCAAGTTGTAGCCTTATGAAGATAATGAATATGCCTCGTATCTTTCAATGGGTACTAGCAAAAGAGGTTTGCTCTGATCAACAAGAAAGACCCTGCGTCGCTAGCTAACACAGATTCTTCAGTCAACACCTCCTAGCACAACCTGCCATGATCTAATTACCTCCTGTGCAAGTCAGCACTTGGGGACTCAGTTGGTGCCAAGCACAGAACACCAGCAGACAGACATATGGTCCTCCCTCTCCCTCTGTGATATTTTTATTCAGAAATTTCTGTTCAGGCCCTGGATTTTGGCTGCTGCATTCCTGAATTTGTCTTGTGAGGCCTCTTTGCCCACAGTAACTCATAGGAGCTGCCTTTGAATATGGGGGTGAGGGGGAATGATTCATAATTGAGCCAAATAGATTCTTCTAATGGACCTGGCCCAAGGGATATCAAGCTCATTTTATGAGCAAATTTAATGAATTGTAATGAATGTCCTCATTTGAAAGTGGTGTGTGTGCACCATAAAGGTACCACAATGCTTGTCATCCTAGGCCCATATGGGAAGAGACAATGGAGGAGCTCTTCATAAGGAATGCTTATGAAGCCAGAATTTTAGACACTTAAGTATTACATATGGATTTTAAATAAGAGTAATGAGATACATAAATCTAATACATATGACCTCCAAAGTAGGAGTCAGCAAAAACAAATAACATGTACCAAATTACAAGCTTTCTAGTTTCAAGCTGGGGTTTTTTTTTTTTTTTTTTTTTTTTTTTTTTTCTGTTTTTTTGAGACAGGGTTTCTCTGTGTAGCCCTGGATCAAGGTTTGTTTTTGTTTGGTTGGTTTGGTTCAGTTTTTGGGAAAAGCTTCTTGTTTGGCCTGGTGCCTCATGCATGTAAACCCAGCACCTAGGGCTAAGATGAAAGAATTGCTGTGGATTCAAGGACAGCTGGAGCTCGGGGCCAGCCTGAGCTACACAATGTAGAATAAGACACATCTCAAAACAAAAACAACAAACAGGTAGGGTAGAGGTGGAAAGTGTGATTAGATTGCACTATATGCACATATGAAAGCATCAAAAAATAAACTTAGAATTCAAAACATAATGTATTACTAAAAAAAGAAGAAAGAATGGGAAAGAGGAAGGAGAGAGGGAATGAAGAGACCCCACACACACAACAAAATACTTTTTAATTTTCAAAGGAAGCAAACAGACAAACGGAAAGAATCTCTTCCCTTTGGAACTGAATTCCAATTTATACTCATAGTAAAGTCTTCTCCAGTGCCACACACACACACACACACACACACACACACACACACACATGCACACACACACACACACGCACACACACACGCACACACGCACACACACGCACGCACGCACGCACACACACGCGCACGCACGCACACGCACGCATGCACGCGCACACACATACGCACGCACACGCACACGCACACGCACGTACGCACACGCACGCACGCACACACACGCACACACACGCACACACACACACACACACACACACACGCCGACAGCTTCAAACATCTAGGTCCCTGCAGCCTAGCTCCGCAGTGATCCTCAACCCATGGTTGTCTTCCTGTCATCAGGCAAGACCCTAAACACCCCCAAAGCACGGTCTCATACAGCAACTCCCTTCAGTGAGCCAACTGTCCATAGGGGAAGAGGCAAGGAAATAGCTGTACCGTGCAGTTCTATGGGCTGCAGAAGTAACAGCCTGGAGCACACTCTTTTCTCCACCTGAAGGAAACATCAGAGCCTCAGGAAATCATACCTGGCCTACAGTTTTACGGACTGTGCGTCACCTGCACATGAGTTCAGTACCTTCTCCAGCCTGTTCTCTGCTTCAGGGAGCTGGGCACTATGATCGCCTTCGTGGGTTCCCAAGAGTCTGGAGAGGCCCGCAGTGGAACCCAATGCACTGACACCCTGTAGTACAAGCAGAAGATGGCCATGTTTTTATTCCCTGCTCCACTGCAGGGTTGACCCTGGCTGCTCCCCAATTCTTTAGTGAGTCTACGTATCTTTCCAAGCCTTGAGCTATGAACACATGATCGCACACCCAGTAGTTGCATAGCTTTGGTGGCCTACCTTTTTCCACAGGTAGGTAAAACCTGGTCTAGATCTACCCAGGACAAACCAGGGCACATGCCTGAATGTAAGAAGGATGAGGTCATTTACTATCTGACACAGACATTTTAAAAAGTGCGGTGTGGGAAAAGGAATGCAGAAGTGTGTGCAGACCCCATCATGAAGGGCCCTGTGTCCCATGCCAAAGGATGAGCAATTTACCCAACAGACTAAGAAAGATGAGCAGTGTGAGGAAACAGGAAAGCGCCAACATTTGAAGAAAGCGGGTATGGGATGTCTGTGCATTCAGCATGTTTGTAAAACTGAAAAGGTATGTTTTGGTTCTGTGGTTCCAGAAGCCAACAACAAGCATCCTGAAGTGGAAAAAAATGGTTAAAGAAACCTCAACTGACCCACACTGCAGTGCAGACCCATATCGCCTACTCATTTGTATGGTGTGCTATTCTGGTTGCTCGGCACAACTGCGGGCTCCCTCAACAGTGAAACTGCCTTCAAAGGGAAAGGGGGAAGAAAAGAAAAAGAAACCACAGGAAAGTGTGGCATGGTTCCTTAAAAGATGGCTCCGTAGAGGATGGTTGTTTGCTTACTTTGTACACAAGAGAGTAGCTTTTGTGAGGCACGGCCTGGAGACTTGGCTTAGGAGGTAAGAGTCCTTGCTGGGCAACCACGAGGACCTGAGATAGAATACACAGCACCCACATAAAAGCAAGGTGGGAGCCGGGCGGTGGTGGCGCACACCTTTAATCCTATAACTCAGAGGTCAGAAGCAGGCAGATCTCTGTCTTTTTCAAGGCCAGCCTGGTCTACAGAGCCAGTTCTAGGACAGCCAGGGCCACATACAGAAATCCTGTCTCAACCCCTCCCCTCTCCAAAAAAATGAAGGTGTGGCTGTACTGGTAACACTGGCAGAGGGGAGACATGAATATCTCTGGGGCTTGAGGCTCCTGTGTCAAGGGGATAAGGCAGAGAACAAGAAAATGTCCACACACATGCACAGGTTTGTTGTGTGTGTGCCTACAGGCCCATGTGTATACAGCACACAAATACCATGCATCCATATACAGAGAGTGCATTGAATTTGAGGCAAGCCTAACTGTGTAGTTAAACCATATCATGCCAAGCCAGTCTGCTCTAAAGACTTTGTCTCAAAGAAAGAAAGAGGAAATTAAAAACAACAACAGGAAGAAAACCAACAAAATCTTTTTTCCATTAAATAACTATTGAAACAATTTTAAAGAAAATAGATTGAACTAAGAGAGGGTCTGCCAATTCCATTATGAGCACTACCCAGGTAGCCTAACTGCAGATCACCACTTCTCCCTGGTTTCCTCCAAGTCCCATGCCCCATTCTCATCCCCAGCTCTGTAGCAGACTACCTGTTGAGGCCTCGCCTCATTCCCTGCCCCATTCCCAGGGAACTAAGTAGATCCTGACAGAACACTCTGATTTCATCTCTCCCTCCTCATCCATGTCTGTTCCTAATACCTACAAACACATTTAACCTGGAGCCCCTAGTGATCACATCATCAGGAACCCAGAAGAATTTCCTACCAGGCACCACACAGCCACTCTCTTAAGAATCAGAGAAGGCAACAGAAAACAAAGAACAAAATACCCAGCCAACAAAGACCAGACCTCGTATCAGCACCTAGAAATACAATCTTCTCAAGGTCAGATGCCTAGATACCAGTATAAAGACAGTGTCAATAACAGCCAGAAAAATATGTCTCCACTAGGGTCTAGCAACCCTACCACAGCAAGCCCTGATATTGCAACATAGAAGAAACACAAGAAAATGACCTTAAAATAGTCTTTTTAATTTTGATAGAGGTTCTTAAAGAATAAAGGAATAATTACCTTAAAGACATCTATAAAAATACAGTGAAAGAATATGAATAAAACAACTCAAGACATGAAAGTGGAAATAGAATTAAAGAGAAAACTCAAACTGGAAAAAAAAGGAAAAAAATTTAGAAATTAAAATAGAAATCACACAGGCAAGGTCGCTTAC
Organism: Acomys russatus; assembly: GCF_903995435.1. NCBI lineage: Eukaryota > Metazoa > Chordata > Mammalia > Rodentia > Muridae > Acomys > Acomys russatus. The sequence continues at coordinate 61,178,294 of NC_067145.1, forward strand.
AGAGTACAGAGATGGAAGAGAGAATCTCAGGCATTGAAGACACAATAGAAGAAATAGATACCTTAGATACCTTAGACAAAGAAAATGTAAAATCTAAAAAAATATCCTGGCACAAAGTTTCAGAAAATTGGGGACACTGTAAAAATGCCAAATATAAAAATAACAGGAATAGAGGAGGGAGAAGAAACCAAGGTCCAAAGCACAAAATATATTTTCAAAAAAGAAAATCACAGAAGAACATATCCATAAGCTAAAAAAGGAGAAACCTACAAAGTTTCAAGAAGCATAAGAACACCAAATAGGCTGGACCAGAAAAAAAAGTCCCCTCGGCACATAGTCAAAACAACAACAACAAATATATATGTGCATATATATATATATATATATATATATATATATATATATATATATATTTACAACAAATAAACAATATTAAAATCTTCAAGGAAAACAGACCAAGTAACATATAAAGTCAGAACTGTAATAACGCCTGCTGGATAAACATTGAGATGTAACAAGAATAAATTAATAAAAAAATTTTAAATAAATAAATAAATAAATAAGTAAAAAAGAAAATACCACTTGTAATTTTTATCAGAACAAAGGAGCTAATTATATCTAATTAAAGACAACTAATATTATCAATAAAAAAAAAAAAGAATAACGCCTGACTTCTCAACAGAAACTCTAAAAGTCGGAAAGGCCTACAGATATGTTCTACAGACTTTATGAGACCACAGATGCCAGCCCAGACTACTATAACCAGAAAAACTTTCAATCACAATAGAAGGAGAAAATAAGACAGTCTATGACAAAATCACATATAAGCAATATCTATCTAGAAACCCAGACGTTCAGGAAGCATTTAAAGAAAAATTCCAACCCAAAAAGGTCAACCACACACACCCAAGAAAACGGAGGGAATAAATAATCCCAGTTCAGCAAGTCAAAAGAGGGAAAACAGGCAAACGCCACTTGTGATATCACTCAACACTAACAGTCTCAGTTCCCTAATAAAAAGACCCAAACTAACAGAATGAATGCAAAAAACAGGCGTCATCCTTCTGCTGCATCCAAGAAACACACCTTAACAACAAAGATAGACATCACCTCAGGGTAAAACGATGGAAAATCATATTCGAAACAAAGAACCAAAGAAAGAAGCTGGTAATCATTTTAAATCTAACAAAATTGGCCTCAACCCAAAACTAATCAGAAGAGACAGGGAAGGAAACTGCATCCTCACCAAAGGGGAAAAAATCCACCAAGAGAACATGTCAACTCTTAACATCTATGCACCATACAGAAGGGCACACAAGATCATAAATGAAATACTACTACACCTTAGATCACATTTTAATCCTCACACTGTGATAGCGGGAGACTTCAATGCCCCACTTACTCCAACAGACAGAACTTTCAGACAAGAACTAAACAGAGAAATGCCCCTCCTGACAGATATTACAAACCAAATAGATCTAACAGATACTTACAGAATACCCTAACACACACACACACACACACACACACACACACACAATCTTTTTTCAACACCTCATGGAACGTTCTCCAAAATTAAACACATACTCAGACACAATGCAAATCTCAACAGATACAAGCTGCTCACCACAATTAAAACTGGATATCTATAACAGCAGAAGCTTATAAACTCATGAAAACTGTATAACTCTACTGAATGACATTGATCAAGACAGAAATGAAAGATTTCATAGAATTGAATGAAAATTATACACAAACTTGTGATACAACAGTGACAGCAGTTTTAAGAAGTAAGTTCATAGCACTAAGTATGTACATAAAAAATTGGAGAGATGGCACACACTCAACAACACACCTGAAAGCACTAGAATGAAGAAATCACACCCAAAAGAAGTAGACAGCAACAAATAATCAAACTCAGGGCTGAGATAATAAAATAAAAACAAACAAATGAAAAAGAAAAGCACAAAGATTTAATTTAAAAAAAAGAGTGGGTTCTTTAAGAAAGCCAGTAATATTTACAAAGTAAATTACAAGAGAGTATCCAAAATAACAAAATTAGAAGTAAAAAGCAGACATTAAAACAGACTCCGAGGAAAATCAGATACTTATAAAAAACATACTTTAAATGCATGTAGTCCATAAAATTGGAAACTCTAAAAGAAATGGACAATTTTCTCAATACATAACGTTACCAAAGTTAACTCAAAACCAGATAAGCAATTGAAACAAACATAATGCTGATTGACATAGAGGCATTATTAAGTCTCTCAGTCAAAAGAGCACAGGGCCAGATGGGTTTAGAACAGAATTCTACCATACTTTCAAAGAAAAATTTATGCCAATACTCTTCAAACTATTCCATAAAATAGAAACAGAACATTGCGCATATCATTTTATGAGGCCACAATTAACTTGATACCAAAACCACACAAATCCCACCAAAGAAGGACAATTACATGAAGTTATCAATAATGTTTCATCCCATACATGCACAGAAGGCTCAACATATGTAAATCAATAAGTGTAACCTGCCATATAAAAAAAACTGAAAGCCAAAACCACATGGTCATCTCATTAGATACAGAAAAGGCCTTTGATGAAATACACCACCCCTTCATGTTGAAAGTGCTGAAGAGATTAGGTATACAAGGAATCTGCCTCGTATATCGTTGCTTGTGAGCCATCTCTCCAGCCCACCAGGCTATTTTCCAGGTCTACATCAAAGATAACTCTCATGTTTGCTACCTGATAATAAAAAGAGAGACCTTTTATTTTTAAAATCACTACAGACCTATTTTTAGATAAGTTTTCAGTACAATTTTGAATTGCACATTTTTTTTGAGACAGGGTTTCTCTGTGTAGCCTTGGCCACCCTGGACTACTTTGTAGACCAGGCTGGCCTCGAACTCACAGTGATCCACCTGCCTCTGCCTCCCGAGTGCTGGGATTAAAGGCGTGCGCCACCACGCCCGGCAAATTGCACTTTTTTTAATAAGCCACCTTCTAGTATTGGGAAGATTATTTTTAAAAATGTTTTTAGGCAACTCTGCTCTTGTCACTGTTCTTTGTCCCCCCTAGTTCCTTCTGAGTGCTTCCTGTGCCCTCAAGGTTCAGGGGCTGTCTGGAGTGTAGAATGGGATTTTGTGAAGCTGGACCAGTCTGCCTTGCTGTGAGTTGTTGAATGAAGAAAACTTCATTCCCTTCCTTTACTCCTCTGCTCTCTTCCTTTTCCTTCTCTGCCCTCCATGTCCTCTCCTGGTACTGTGTCCAACATGGAGATCACAGGAGAGAGACTCCCGTAGACAGGCTGATGCCTCCATCCTCCTAAAGGAGCAACAACTGGTGTCCTGGGAATTTCTGGTTGAATTGGATGCCTATACTAAGCCCTTTTGGTAACATTTTAGATCGTCATTAGCTGGGAAAGAAAGCTGTTTGTTTTTCTTTGGAACCATGGATTTGGAGCCATGGAAAGACCTTATGAAGACTTTAGGAAAAAGAAAGGACATTTTTCAGACTTTGGTTCTGTTTTTGGTTTTGGTTTCGGTTTTTATATTATTTATTTATTTATTTATTTATTTATTTTTTGTTACACAATACAAATAGCTTGGAGTGCAACCCTCCATGATGGTTGCTGTCTCAAGAATAAGCTGGGTCTCCAATGCTTGGGGATTTTTGGAGTCTCCAAGGTAATAATTGGAAGAGTTTGACTTCTTTGTTAAATGTATCTGTTGTGTTTTTAATTAAACTCCAAATTTCATTAAAAAAAAAAAAAAGGAATCTACCTCAACATAGTAAAGGTAGTCTACAACAAGCCCATAGCCAACATCAGCATAAATGGGGAGAAAATCAAAGCTATTCCACTAAAATGAGGAACAGAGAATTATTGTGCACTCTCTCCATATCTCTTCAATACAGTACTTGAAGTCTTAGCTAGAGCAATAAGACATCTGAAGGCAATGATAAAACCAATGGCAGACAACAGGCATCTCAGGACTCCAACATCACTTACTGTGTTCTTTTGAGATGTCAGTCCCATTTCCTGCCACAGAAAACAAGAACCTAGAAGCCCTCGGGCATCAAACAGTGATAGAACAACCACTGAAAACTTGAATAGCCAAGTTAAAAAAAGAAGTAAAAGTTAAATGTTTTGTCCTTCTTATTTAGCTAGTCCAAGGACAAACATTTTTGGTCCCTCATATATTATTTCCATCTAAACACATGTGGCTGCATGATTATATTTATACGTATCTGTGTGTCCATATTTTCTTACCTAGAAAAACACTTCCAAATGTCCACATCCAACAGAATGGCATGGCTGAATATAGGACTTCTTAAATAAATGCACTAGAGAACTGTGAGCACAGCTCACAGATGAGTAGTCACCCACCTTGCTCAACAGTCTGAGGCCAAGCCCAACGCAAAGCAAAGAAAAAGGCCAAAGGAATTTTTGTAGCATCCAACCAAGACTTACAGACTATGGTAACAGGGTCCATTCTGACATTAAATTCCCCTTTTGGGAATCAACCCCATTGGACAAAAATCACCTTTATTAAATAGCATGAAAGTTCATATGTGTATAGTTAAAACTCTGTGTTGCATCTCCAACAATGCAGAAAACAGGAGAGAGAGAGAGAGAGAGAGAGAGAGAGAGAGAGAGAGAGAGAGAGAGAGAGAGAGAGAGAGAGAGAAAGGAAAATGCAAAGACAGAAAACAGGAAATATCTGGTAGAGGCATGAGAGGACAGTAGGTGACACAGGTGCCCAGCCTGCTGTTGCAGAAGGGAAAGCCAGCTCTGTTACAGAGGAAAACAAACCCTAAAGCGCTGAACACAACACACAGCTGCAGAGCTGGAGACAGACAATGGCTTCGTGCTGTTCTTAGTGCGTTTGGGACACAAGACCCTCAACAGGAACTCCAGGGAAAGGAGATGCCACCGACACCATGAGATCATTTTGCCCTAGGATTTGTATTTATGTATCTTCTGCAACAGATAATTGTGCAGGAAGAAGAGAAGGTGTTAAGCTCTTTTTTCCAACTCAGTCTGTTTCGGGGAAAAGATAGCTTTTATGTCTGTGCAGTGAGCACGGGTTGTCCTCTCTTATTAAACATTCTTTAAAATAACATACCTTTAGCCTTGGTGGAGAGAATTCAGCAGGATGGGTGAGGTATGCAAAACAGGATCCTTAGTGTTGGCATTTGGGTTTTAAATCAGAAGCCTACAAAACATGGGTTTGGTCAAGATCCACACGGATAAAGTCACCTAGCACAACTGGCTGCTGAGCTTCGGGCATCCATCAGTTAGGTCTTTATCACAGGATGAGGCACAGAACCAGAGAGGAGGAAATGCATAGGAAGTCAGTGACCTACTTTCTCAGCCAGCACCGTCACAAGCCATGGATGCTGCACCCCTGTGCCTTTAATTCTGATGTTAGTCTTTTTGTCTGCAGCTAGAGGAAATAATCCTTAAGTTACTATCCAATTTTCACGCCTCTCCTACAAAAAGTTCCATACAGAGTTTGAGGAACGGTGACACTGGGTGTTTGCATTTATGAAGCTGCAACGTCTAATTAAAAAGACACGGTTATCTATAGATATTCAATTGTGTATATAATCTCATAACACATTAAAATATATTACAGAATTTCTTGTGAAGAATTCAAATGGTGAAATTATTAAAACTTTCAGCCTTCAAAAGCTAATACTTGATATATATGAAATATTTTTTTCTAAGTCAAGGAACAGCCACATGGTTCCTACGGTTGAAGTTCTTTTTCATCTCTCCACACCCTCAAAAACTGTCAGAATGTCACAGCTTCCATCTTGTGCTATGTAGAATGATACACAAACCCAGAAAGGAAGCTGACATGGGATTGATATGGAACAAGGAGACACAAGAACAGTAATTACTTACTGTGCAGAATACTATTGTGTGTGAATGTGTATGGACAGGTGTGTGTAGATGCACTCACCTGAGTATGCATGTATGGGGGTCAGAGGTCAAGTCAGACCATCTTCCTCTGTCATTCTCCACCTAATTTTGTAATTTCTAGATTCACTTAACTTGTGTGTGTGTGTGTGTGTGTGTGTGTGTGTGTGTGTGTGTGTGCGCGTGTGTGTATCGGTCTAGGTGCCTTCAGGGGCCAGAAGACAGCAGGAACATGCTTCTTCTGGTGCCTCTGAGGGAGAGTCCTTTCCTCTTAAAACTTGACAGTTGTCATTCCTGACCTAGCTGCTTATTGTCTTATTGTCCTCTTGCCTCACATGACTGTATCCCTGTCTCTAAATCTACCAGCTGTTTTCTTTACTAATTTCTTAGTTTAAGAAAGTTTAGATGCAGGCAGAGTTGATGGTTGAACTCTGTCAAGACAGGGTAAGCATGTCCACAATAGTTCCTGCCTTGCAAATATGTCTGTCAGAGATACTGGGCTAGAAGGCCAAAGATGATGCTCCAATGTTATAGAGAATTCTGGGTGACTGTTCAGGCAGTAAACTGTCTCAGTCATCTTTTCGTTTTGGAAGCTTGTCACCTGCACTTCCAGTTCACTCAGGTATTTAAGTTTTATTCCTTCTCAAGTCTCTGATGAGGTTGAAGACAAGATAATTTAGTCTTACAATTAAGCTTAGTCGGTTAGGGATTAATATGTTTTTAGATCAAGATAGAGATGAGACATGGTAGATACTGATTTTCTTTCAGAAATTTAGGCCCAACAAAATAGGAAAGATATTTACTTCAAGTTTGACAAATACAAATAGCCAAATCACTATGAATGTAACATTTATATAACCCCTGATTGTCTCATGATTCTTCCTAGTGTATATAGTTTATTTTATTCATGTGCAATAATATAAGTGTATATGTTAAAATTAATTTTAAGATGACATAAAAAATTTTTAATTAAAAAAAAAAGAAATTACCTAGTGTAATATGAACTTATCCCAAATGGCTGCATCTGTAAAGACCTTATTCCTAAATAAGGTAACACCTTGAGGTTTCACACACACCCCAAAAAGAGAAGACATATTTTTATGTCTTTTCCCAAAGTCTTCCTCTGTTTAGTCACAGCCCTACACATTACCTTGCAGTGAATTTCGAATCTTGTGACAGATTCACAGAGCTTGGAAGGTTGACAGCTCACAGACTGGTGGGCTGAAGGCAGTTCACAGTGGCTCTCAGGAAGTGAACTGGGCATTTCCTCCCAACTTGGGATTGAGGGACATCTTATGGTTAGTCACAAATGATTATGACGGGGGGGATATTTACAACACAGAAGTTGGCGAAGGCTGGTCTTCAGGGTTCTTCCTGGAGAATCAGTTTGCTAACGTATCTCTGAATAATTCCTTTATAATGACTGATGGCATATATCTCTTGTAATGAGTTCCTCTTCATCTCCAGTGACTCAGCTTTGCTGGTCATTATCAACAAATACTGATTCCATTCCCTCATTCCTTCGATAGTTACTAATTGAAATTCATCTACCCTGAGACTTGTTTCTTATCTTTGTTTATTTATTCCTTTAGTTGTAATTTTATCTTTTGAAACTGACTTAACTACTTAATAGAAAATTCATATTCATAGTCCACTTGAGTTAATAGAATATATTGCACCAACATATACTATTGGAGAAAAGTAAATTAATAAATAATGCCATTTTGTTATGCTAATTTATTTGTATTTGAACTGTGGACTGGAGTGTATTTTAGCTATTTCCTGTGAAGCAGTTAAATAGTTTTGTAGCTTTTCTAAAGGACAATCTGTAAGATATGTATGTGTACCTGTGCGTCAATCTGAGCTGATCATACTGGCCATCTGATACTGTGTAAACTGCCACCCACTTATGTGAGCCATGATAAACTGTAAATACAAAAACATACTGCAAACCCAAAAACCTATCTGGAGGGTAAGAATATCTGATGCTATGTCCATTATTTATAAATCTTATTACCAAGGAATAATAAACAACATGGTAATATCAGAATCCTCAACATACAAAAATATATTACAAGAAGAAACTAATGGAGTCAGGCAGGAAGGAGAGTGGAATGGGAGGAACTAATACGAAAAGAAAAAGTAGAGGAAGAAATGAAGGGACGGGATGTGATAGAGGGAAGTATAGAAGGGGAAGGAAAAGAGGAAAGAAGGAACAAGAAGTGGAAGGGAGAAAAGGGAAAGCCAAAAATAACTTTCCGTCATAACTATGCTTCACACACTGGAATATCAAATATGAGAACACAGGAACAAAGAGGTTCCACATCAAGCACGTACTTTAACGCCGTGGAAACAGGCCTTCCAATCTCCCTAACGCAACATGTATTTACCAACTTTTATACCTCCTTGAAATGCCGGCGGTTTCGCCCTGCTTGAAGCTTTCTTCGGGTTACTCTTCAGAACTGTCATCCCTGGGGTTTTCTGAGTGTCTGTGGCTGCGCTTGATTGGTCCACCCAATTTCCAAGCTATGCAGACACCTTTCGTTTGCCAATCCTTGCTGAGACTTGACTTCAGCAAAGCATGTCATCCTTAAATGAGCGGTCTTCGTGTTCCTCTGTGTTTGTGCCTGGCATCGTCCCTTCATACTGCTGGAATGACAGTCAATAATGCAAAGGATGTTTTCCATAAGCACCAAGACTTGATACAAGCAAATAGCCTGGACAATTTTCAAACATTTGCGAGAGCGTACACTTAATTGTAATTTTTTTCTCTGTAAATAAAAACTGTAGAAATGGTTCAAACCTCAGTTACATGTAATTCGATGCTACATGAATTTTCTAAGTATTTGGCAAGAGGCTTTAAGAAAACACAACATTCTCTAAAGAGAAATCTGATATGGTCTCTGCAGGCACCAGTTAAGCAAATGTTTACTGCTTGCCTGCGTTGTGCCATGCATTACGTTGATGCACACAGCAATATACAAAAGAGCAGTCACCATCTCATGGACAGGCATGATAGTGGATAAATCAGGAAATTAGGTCAGATCCTGGAAAGTATAAAGCAGGACATTTAAAAGGTTATAGGGAGCAAGCTTTGGGTAAGACACAAGTGACAGTTTTAAACGTGGTGTTCAGGATAAAGTGTCTTCCGAAAAGAACTGAGTTGTGTCATCAAGGCATCTGGGGAGACAACACGGCCAAAATGATCACACAAAGCACAGCCTAAAGCTAGAGCAACAATCAGGATGATATAAGTAATGGGCATGCTTGCAAGGACTTAGCACTGACTGTTTTTAATATGGAAAGTCGTGAAGTCGTGTCAAGTTAGGAATTAGCAGAGCTCTCAGGTATGTCCAACTGTGACCCATGGGCTGCAAAAAGCCACATGCAGAACAGAATACCTATGAATACAGCCCGACAAAAAACCAAAAATTTCCTGAAAGCTATGGCTGCACAGTTCTTGAGCATGAACTTTGCAGGTAACAACGATTTGCTGCAATGTTGGAAGGTGAGACAAACCTGGGAGAGTCTAAGTCTTAAACCAACATGGAGGGCGTGAAATAGCAACAAAGAATGGGCTGCTTGACCTGTGTTATGAGGAGGGGATGGATTAGCTGACTTGTCAGCTCAAAGACCTCGCTTAAGTTCTTGTCCGAGCAGAAAGAAGCACAAGATTACCAACAACCGTGATGGAAATCAGAGATAAGACAAGTGGGGTGATGCAAGAGAGACTTTGTGTGCATGGAGACGGAACGTGTGTGAGACAAGCATCCATGCTCTAGCACATCCCGTGTTCTCAATATGGGAGTCCTGATGCCAACTTAGAGTGAGGTGGAGATGAGAAACATAGTGACAGTAAAAAGCTGCTTAAAATGCAAGGACCAAAAGTTAATTCAAAAATCAACTTCTTGATGATCCCCAGGTGTTTGTGGCAGCACTCACCTGTGTGGGAGCATGGGGCTTCACTGCAGCCATGGTTTCTGAGCATAGTCAGTCCACACATCAACAAACACTGCCTGAATCAGCTCAGCTCAGGCTCAGTGCCTGGATATTATGAGTTTCAGCACTGTTACTATACACACCAAGTTTTCTGTTCTTAGAGAAGCATTAACAGTTTTATTACAAAAAAAAAAAAAAGTTATTTTTCTGCCTTCAGTTCTTAACAGGGCAGAACTGAACTACCATAGCTTCGAATTGTATCGTGATAGAATGTTGATTTTAAGTTATTATTTGAGATGCTGACTCAAGTTTCAGGGGGAAAAAATAAATTAATTTTGACTTAGAATTAAGGCAGAATTTCTAACAATTTCTGAAAATATCCAAATCACACTTCTCCTATTCTGTATTATTCATCTATGCAAAACAGCACATTCAGTCAGTATTGATGATTATAAAATAAAAATTTCAATCAACTCTAAAAAATATTGAGGATATTCTGTGTCCCACAGCACCAAATGTGCAGCCAAGGTTTAACTCCCTCCCTGAAATAAATAAGCACATCCAGCACAGCAGGTCTAGTTCCCTTGTCTTTAATAAATGGTAAAACTGTGTTGTTAAAGAATAGCTTTAAAGTAAGTATCTTAAGGCAGGCGCTGTGGTGCACACCTTTAATCCCAGCACTCAGGAGGTAGAGGCAGGCAGATCTCTGTGAGTTCGAGGCCAGCCTGGTCTACAAAGTCCAGGACAGCCAAGGCTACACAGAGAAACCCTGTCTCAGAAAACAAACATGTATATATATATATATATATATATATATTAAGTATTTTTATGACTTTTATTATTGTTTAATTTTATGCCTATCTTATATACATATGTGTCTGAAATAATATGATGTCACAAGTGAAGAAATTTACAAAAGTCATAGTTCATATGCATGGTGTGAACAATCAAAGTACTATATGCCATTAAGAAGAAATCCACCTTAGACATGACCACTTACCAATTATAGGGAGACAAGTGATACTTTATCCCCTCAGAATGAGTTACATCACAAATGGCATATGTATGAAATATGTACAAACTATTTTCCTGGAACAAATCTCTACTGGCTCTGTTTTTCCTTTTGACTGATGCACCCTACTGGATATTGCAAAAATTTAGGTGCTGGAGTATCTGAGATATGACCTTCAACCTGAACAGATGCTGACAATCATATGTGTTCTGTTTTCCCAAACATGGAATGGTCTTTAAAAGTAAACAGAGCCTACTGCACAAATCGCTGTTTCTTGCTCTCACTCCTTCAGGGCTGATACAGAGAGAATTCCAAAGTACTCATAGGAGAATATACAACCTGCCCAAATAAAAGGCAATTTGCCAGCCACGTTCTAGAGGAAAGGTCTTACTTGAAGCATGCCCAGCTGGGGGCAGATGGTCATGGGGAAATTTTGCAGGAGACCTCCTTTAGACCACACGGTGCTAACCATGGCTGGTTGGCTTCGTGTCTGCACAGTGTTTAGCCTGAGCAGCTTGGGGATGTGCCAATTAGGCTGTTTTAAGTTTTCCCTTGATACCAGAAAAAAAAAATCGTGTTCCAGGCGAGAAGCTCTGAAGAAGGAAGTGCACAGTCGTTTAGAAAAGCACAGCATGCTTCCTCCGCCCCCTCCTCCACCCGCAGAAATGAGGCCTTCCTGCAACCTTCTCATAGGATGTCAACCTGCAGCAGCTCAATGAGCACCAGCTACCTGCACATCTTGCAGAAATAAAACAGCATCTTGTGGCTCAAAGGGGTTTTTTCCCCAGGTCCTTTCTATCCCTTTCTGGAGACATGAACTGAGTTCCTTTCAGTCATGTTGAGAGGAATTTAATTGTGTAATTCATTTCATGCAGACTTTTCTACCTTTAATAACTTTGTCCTTGTTGAAAGCAAGAGCCAATTTTGCCCTGATTGAACTAATACAGTGTTTTGTGCAAACACAACCTCCTTATCTGGGAAGATCAAAATCATTATTTCTAATACTCTTTCACAGCAACTGCAAAATATGTAGGAGGTGAGTATTCTTATTCATAGCAGATAGGACAGCAAATCACAGCACAGATGAGAATAGATCTAGTTATTCTGACTGAGATAATTCTTTTATGACTTTTGTCCTTTCCTCCCCTCTTTCTTCTTGCCTTTATATGCATAGATTTTGTGTGTGTGTGTGTGTGTGTGTGTGTGTGTGTGTGTGTGTTTCTGGTCTTCTACAAGAGCAACGCACACTCTTAACCGAGTCATCTCTCCAGCCACACCTCCTGACTGCTATCAATATCTACTCACTTACCTGAACACTGCAGCCAGACATATGGCATGGAAACTATGCTTACTAAAATCAACACCAAAGGCCTCCAAGTTGATCAGTCATAGTCTTGTCACCACCTTCTAGCCCTGTGGCACTTTACAAGTGCTCAATAAATATTTACTCAGCAAATGTACAGACATCCCTGAAGAGATTAAACTATTAAGAGTAGGACAACTTTTGTAGACAAATTCAGACGTTTTCCTTCAGAGAAAAAAGGGAAATTACGTAAGTATTTTTCATGTATTCATTTATGTATTGATTCAACAAACACTGAGTAGCTCCATGCAATGTGCCAGTTTCTAGTTAGATGCTAGGTTTAAAAAGAAAAACTAATTAGAAAAATCCCACTCACAAGATAATATCCTTGGAGAGAAGCAGGTAATATAAAAATAAAGGGCTTAAATGAAGCCACAGATGAATACATAGAGTGTTGCACAATCTCATTGTGCCAGTAAATAGAAGGAACATAGGTATGCAAATGTCTAAATTTGTGAAATTCTCTCAAAATTTATGGAAGACTTTGGTGTCCTTGATCACATATCAAGTTCTTTTAGGGATAACCAACACCTTTTTGTTGGATCTGAGGACCTCTCATGGGGGAAATGCACACCTGATCAGTTCTATAAAGCTCGTCAAAAATCTATGGCTGAGAATATCACAGGTCCTGGGGGAGAACATGCTACCAATATTGAGATAAATTTATATGTATCCAAACTGCCTCCTACACATTTATATTTATATGTTTCAATGAGTATTCTAATTTGCCTTGAATAACAAAGAAGTTTCTTTTTTCAAAAGGTAATGGCTAAAATAGAGAGTCATAACTTACCAAAATGCTGAGAATCGTCCCTGCATGATGCAGGGAACATGGTGAAAATTTGGGGAAAAATGTAGTAAGAGCTGGGAGATAAGAAATCTTGTGAAATGATGTGTCTTGGATGTGACAGCAGGCCCTGCCTGCTGCATAAGGCCCTGCACGCACACAAAATAATAATAAAGCATGAAAGCAGGATTGGGGCTAGTTGAGAAGAGGTGGGTTTATAAAAATAGGAAAAGGATAAGTGAGGGTAATAGGACAAATGTGTTCAGAATACATGCACATGTGCACAGAAGTGTTGAGGCTGAGTCAAGAGACAAGCTGTTTGGATGCTGCTGTAAGCTTTGTTTCCTTTGTGAGGTTTCCAATACCACAGTTCACTCTGCAAAATAGAACAAAATTTAAGAGATACCTTCGTGAGTGGTTCGGAGCATGCACTGCACTTACAGAGGATCTCGGTTTGGTTCCCAGCACCCACACTGGAAGACTCAAAATTATTAGTGACTGCAGCTCCTGCGGGATCTGATACATCTTCCCAGGCACCTGAACTCATGTAAGTACACACACAAATACACACACTCTCTCTCTCTCTCTCTCTCTCTCTCTGTCTCTCTCTCTCTCTCTCTCTCTCTCTCTCTCTCTCTCCTCTCCCCTATCCTCTCGCTCTCGCTCACATCTTCCTCTCTCCTCCACTCCTCTCTCTCTCTCTCTCTCTCTCTCTCTCTCTCTCTCTCTCTCTCTCACACACACACACACACACACACACACACACACACACACACAAATCCTAGGACACTATTTCAAATGTGAATGACATGAAAGATTGAAATATTGGTAATAATTATGAATAAAATAATAGTGCTAATGTTTTGCCAGTACTGTTTTAATTTAGAAAGCAGGTGCAACTCTTGAAAGAGATGAACCATAGGTCATCACCACTGTTAATAACCAGGCATCACTGACTTCAAAACAGGCCTTGCATCAGCAACGGTAGATTTCTTTTTGTGCTCTGTGATGTATGAACATTCCATTAGCATAAAGTCATGGACTCCCTTCTCGTCTTTCACTGATCACACAGCTACTCGCCAGGACATGATTCAAAGATGATCCATTAACAGCTTAGAGATATTTGAGGACTTTGTTAGGACATTGGCTGGGTAAGCCAGTCAGAAACACAACTAAATAAGGTCTTCAGAGACATCGAAGACAGGACCCATTCCACAGAAAAGGCTACTGCACGGGCAGCTGTACTCAATTAAAGAAGAAAAAGTCTGGAATTGGAAAGAATGAAGTATAGCATAGATCAATAGGATTTATGTTCATATTTAGTGCCCTGACATGAGACTGTACGTAGCAGCTTTAGAAGTCTTTTGTTTATTGTTTGTTAGCTTTTGACAACAGGATTTCTCTATACCATTACTAACCTCAAACTCTTTATGTAGCCAAAGATAAACTTTCACATCTGATCCTCCTGCCTCCACCTTTTAAGTGCGGGGATTACATGCTTATACCATTATACCAGTTAAAACCTCTTCCAGTCTTCAAGTTCATGCAGAGTTCTTTAACCCTTGGATCACCTTGCAGGTATGTTTCAATAGCTCCAATTCACTGGGATGCACCTAGGCTTTCAGCTCATTTGGCATTGCCTCTAGGAGTGCCTAGGATGCTTCAACAGTCTCGACTTCCCTTTCCTTTATCACTACAGTTTTCTCCATGGCAACTGCTACCTGAGTGGCTGCCTAAGGACCATGTCTTCATTGCACCCTTGGTTCTGAAACTTGAGTAGCACTATTGTTGCTCAGGTCAGTGTATCCTCCCTACATATGCACAGTATAGATAAGTCCTGCCGTATTCTATTCCCAAGTCTGCACACTGTTAGATTCAGAAAAGGAGAGCCTATCAGTTACACATATGTTAAAAGCCCAGATATATAAATTCTTTTGCAGCTTCGACGTTGTCTTAACTAACTTCAGCTCTCAACTTGACACAGCCTAGAATCATCTGAGGGACTCTCAACTGAAGGACGCTGCCCAGATCAGATTGCCCCATGGCCATAAATGTGAGGGACTTTTTTTGACTAATGACTGATTGCTCCCATGTGAACAGCACCACCCCTGGACAGGTGTGCCTGAGCTGTAAAAGCAGATCAGATTCTCTTTTTGACAGTGACGGTCGCAGAGAATATTGCTAATATATTAGCGCATTGGCAGGCTCTAGCCAGTTAAATCAGATATGGGCAAAAAATAATCAATGAAATCAGCCTTTAACAGATACTGAAGTAGAAATATGATGATAGCAAATCGAATAAATTTCATAGAAATTAATGTTTTATTGAAATTAGAGACAAAGTTTAAGAATAAATTAGATTACTGTAATAAAATTCATTTCCTTTATGTAAATTTGTCAATCTTGCCAAAATTTGATTAAAACATATTTTTATATAGACAGAGAGTTTATGAATACATAAACCCTGAGAGGTTACATGAATAGGAACTGCTGCAATCTTTGCCTAGCAATACTTTCCGGCTTTTGTACACCTATACTCACATACATTTAAGTTTTTTCATTATGATGGAATTAAATCAATAAAGCTGATACAGTTAATAACTTATTTGCATTTCAACAGAACAATGTATTCCTCTTGATAATGGCAGACTAGTGCTGCTGTTTGAATCATGCTCTTTAAAACTTCACTTGTCGAATCCCTCCTCTTACAACTTTATTTTTATTTTTTTTTATTTTTTTTGGTTTTTCGAGACAGGGTGTCTCTGTGTAGCCTTGGCCGTCCTGGACTCACTTTGTAGACCAGGCTGGCCTCGAACTCACAAGGTTCTGCCTGCTTCTACCTCCCTGATGTCTTGGATTAAAGGCTTATGCCACCACGCCAGGTTCCTCTTACTACTTAAATGGGATTGTATATGAGGATAACACTTTAAGGAAGTAATTCAGTGAAAACAGGGTTTATGGCATGGTTCTCCATCATGATACACACACAGGTGTTCAGTGACGTGAGTATGGGGTTAACAAGATATCCATGGCCCTGGTAACATGGACCAATGGTTAAAGATGCTTGCCACTAAGCCCAATAACTCCAGTTTGAGCTCCAGAGCCTATACTGAGAAAGGTTGTCCTCCACTCTCCACTAATGCACCACGACACAAATTCCTATGCATGTATACACAAACATATATACTTATAAATAAATAAATATTTAAAAAATAGTTATTTTCAAACCAAGAAAGAAGTCTCAGAAATAAACCTGTGGACACCTTAAACTTGCACTTCTATCTTCCAAAACTGTGAGAAAATAAATTTGTATGGTGTTTTGTTACAGCAGCTTTAGCAAACTAGTAGATCTCAGTAACATAGACCATGTCTCTCACCGAGAACAGTGGAAGAAAGAGTACAAGTTGGAAATACATCAAGACAACAGAAACGAGATCCGTGGGACCACACGGTCTATGCTGTTGAATCTGACATCTGGAGATAGTCACTACCAAGAGGTCCTGATGACTCCACAAAGATGAGTGAGAAACTTATAAACTGTGCAGCACGGTTGGTGACAGAATGTGACTTTATAGAGACAGAGAGAATAAGCTAAAGTCGGTCATCTGCCAAGAAGTCGACCCCTAGAGACTGTCCGCTTCAGACATGTCAACTTTTTTAAAAAATACATTTGGTTGTTTGTTTATTTAGTGTGGTAGATGCGTATATACACATGTGGTGGACAGAGGACATCTTACAGGAGTCAGTTCCCTCCTTCCTTCATATGGGTTCCAGGGACCAAACACAGGTCTCCAGGAATAGTGGAAGGACCTTTCCCACTAGGCTGAAGAATGAAAGTGCTGGGCCAGTAAGATGTCGCCCTGTCCCTCCTTTTAACACTCAGACACAGTTATCCTTTGCAACGTTCATGAGTAAAAACCGGGTGATGACGTTACAAGAAACTTATAGCTATTTAAATAGTTCATGATTTTTTTCACTGAGCCACATCTGTAGTTTAGCTCCATGTGACACACAGCCTTCACCTTGGAAATTCCCTCATGGTAAGCCAGAAAGAGATTAACATTCATAAGAAACAAAGATCAATTTAAAATCTTACTATTTCTTCCAACAGCTAAGCTTGTTCCAGGATTTCCACGTATTTTTCAAAAGTCAAGTGTATTCTCATTGATGAAAGGGAATACCATCTTAGGCATTATTAAATCAGCTTTAAGTTTTGTCATATTCTGTATCTGGCACTCAAGCAAAAATATTAAGTCTATAGCCAGGTGTAGTAACAAACACCTTTAACATAGCACTCGGAAAATAGAGGCAAGTGGATGTCTGTAAATTCAAGGCCATCTGGTCTACACAGGGAGTTTCAGGATAGCCAGGGTGATGTAGTGAGATTGTGTTAATAATAATAATAATAATAATAATAATAATAATAATAATAATAATAATAATAATGCCTTTTAATAGAAAGTGTAAATCAATGGATAGCTTAAGCAATAAGGATTTAGGTAAACATGTAATATCTAAACATAAAATATCAGATATGATTAGTATATTTAAGGATTTAAAATGTTAAGCCAGCTGTCCTTGTACATGATTATAATCTTAGCACTCAGGGGTCCTAGGCATGGCGATCAATATTATGATATCAGCCTTAAGCACATAGTTTGAAGCCAGTCTGAGATGTCTGAGACACAACTAAAGAAAAGAAAAAGGTTTCTGTCCTTCTGCCCACCCCACTCAACCCAGGTCTAATCTCCAATCTTATTTCTCTCTAGGCTCCCACTTCCCACTTCTATCTTGTTCCCACTCTTCAACCACTATCTCTGTCTATTATATTTTCCCTCCTGAGTGAGATTTAAGCATCTTCCCTTGGGCCTTCCTTCTTACTTACCTTCTTTGGGTCTGTGCATTATAGTATATTTATCCTGTACTGTGTGGTTAAATTCTGCTGATGAGTGAGTACCTACAGAGAAAAGAGAAACTGTGGGCAGTGGTATCTCTGTGACAAGCTGGAGACCTAAGTCAGGATTGGCCTTTGGGAGGATATGGGGGGTGGCAGGAAACTCTAGCTGAGACTCCTAGTACCAAGGGCCATGAAGACTGAAGATGACACCCTCTAACTAGACATGACTCCTAGTGGAGGGAGGAAAACACCAACCCACCCACAAAAACGTCAATCCAAAACTTATGCTGCCTACAAGACCTGTAGGGACAAAGATAGAGCAGAGATTGAGGGAATGTCCAACCAATGCCTCGCCCAACCCAAGACCCACCCCCATGGAAGAGAGCCAACCCTTGACACTATTAACGATACTCTGCTGTGCTTGAAGACAGGAGCCTAGCAGAGCTGTCCTCTGAGAGGCTCCACCCAGCAATGGTTTGAAAACATATGCTGAGACTCACAGCCAAACATTGGGCAAAGCATAAGGAGTCTAGTGGAAAAGTGGAGTGAAGGATAAAAGGACCTCGAAGTAACAAGAGCTCCACGGGAAGAGCAATAAAGCCAGCTACCTAGGCCCCAGAGGGCTTGTGGAGTCTGAATTACCAACCAAAGACCATGCGTGCACCGAACCTAGGTCTTCTACATAGATGTAGCCAATGGGCAGCTCAGGTTTCATGTGAAAACTCTAGTAAAGGGAGCAGTGGCTGTCTCTGACATGGATTCTGTTGCCTGTTTTGTTTGTTTGTTTGTTTTGCTTGCTTGCTTGCTTGTTTGCTTGTTTTTATCACTTCCCACTGGCAGGACTGCCTTGCCAGTCCACAGGGGAAGAGGAAAAGTTCAGTCCTGATGTAACTTGGTAAGCTGAAGTGGGTGGGTAGGGGGCTCCCCTTTTCTGAGGAATAGGGGAGGGGAAGTGAAGGTGAGACTGGGAGGAGAGGAGGGAGGAAGCTACAACCTGGGTGTGAAGTGAATAAATAAACTAATTAATAAAAAAAAGAAAAGAAAAAAGCTTTTAAAATCCACAAGAAAGTTAAAAGAACCAAGCAGAAGTTCTAGAACACACATACATATAAACTGAGCAGTGACTTAGTTTAATAACAGCCTAGATCCACATGAAGAGAGAATTGGTGACCTGTAAGATAGGCAAAGAAAAAGATGTTCAGATTAAATCAAGAAACAAAGTGTGTGAATTAGAACTTGTTGAGAAAAAAAGAGAAACAAGACTTCTTAAAATTGACAATGAACATAAAGATATGATATCAAAATGATACAAAATCTAACAAAATTAAAATAAACGTAAATATGAATTATATATATATGAATGAAACACACACACATACACACACACAAACCACCACAGGTTTGAATTCTCCCTAAATTCCTGTAAACATGCAATAAAACCAGTAGAATCTCTTAACCATAGTGAGAACAAACATGTAAAAATTAGACATATGGCAAGTTTTGGAGTAGAATGCTACATTGCATGTGCACTTGTATGCAAATGTGTACCATAGCCTAATTGAAGCTAAATACAGACCAAAACAACATGATATGAACCCTAGAGACGTTTATTAAGTCAATAAACACATTGCCTGCAATGATAAGCAAAAGACAAGCAAGCAAGCTAACAAAAATATCCCAACAACATCATTTTAGACTTCTGTGTGCATGCCCTCTTCAGGAAGTAACAGCTTCCATGTATCCTGGAGAATGGCTCTGTGAGAGGAATATCCATCTAATGCCACTGTAATGAAAATACTGTGTAGCGGCTTGTGTCTAAGTATGCTGGGGACATGAGGAGAGTAAATTTGACTTCCTCTTTCTATCATGTACAAGTTCATCCCCATGAGACATAAATGCACCATCCAAGTTATGCCAATCAACATCAAAGAATGTCCTCAGGGCTGTGTGAAACATTTTGGAAAACAGATGAAGGCTTCGTTCTTGCCCACTGGGAGCGTATGATCTGTGGTTTAAATTATTCCCGTTTGTTTGGCTACTGACTGCTTCTCTGACATTTGCCAAATTCATCTATGTGTGAAGTGATTTTTTTTAAGTGGGATGTCAGACGGCTGCTAAATAGCTAGGAGAAGAAAAGCCGAGCAGGGAGCTACGGATCTGGTGCCGTCAGCTGAGCCTGCTGTGGATGGTGTCCTGCCCCAGCTGATATTTTCATCCATCAAAAGTCTGCAGGTGCTCAGAGCTGACTGTGTCCTCAGCCTTCCAAAGCAGTTTTAACTTGGTAATAAAATCAGATCTGCACCCAGACAAGCACTAGAGAAGATGTCTTTCTGAGCCCTCCATCTTCACACCTTCCCCATTTGCACACAACTTGCTTTGAACCTCTAGTTTGTGTCCGTAGCAGAGTTAGAGAAAATTACAGAAAGAGAAGTGAGTTATACAGGGAGTGAATTTTGATCAAAAGAAAGATGGCCTCATCAAGTCTGCTCATACCAAACATCCAGGTGCATGCTGTTGTTGTCGTCCCATTTTTGTTGATAGTGGTACCAGCCAGTAAGGACGTCTTGAGTGGTGACACTTTCTTCTCCTGGCTGCCTGGGATGATTAATATTAATTGTCAGTCAGGCTCTAGACTCAACTAGGAGACAGTGGTCTAGCCATGTCTGTGAAAGACTTTGCGAATCGGGCCCAATAAGGATGGAAAACCCACCTGCACTGTGAGCAGGAACATTCCATGGGCTTTGATCACGGACTGAATAAAAAAGGAGGAAGCCCCTGAGCACCAGCGTTCTCTCCCCTCTCCTCCCTGACTTGAACTGAAGGCAACCAGCTGCCTCACAAACCTGTTCCCATGCCTTCTTTACCAAGTGTACTATATAGCTCAGACTGTGAGGCAGAAAAAAACAAGCAAAAAACAAAAACCCTCATCCTCCTTACCTGGCCCCATATCGGGCTATTTTGTCACAGCAACATGAAAGTCAACTATCACATGCATAATGCTTGCAGGCACTGTCTAAAAGAATCAAATGCCCTCACTCAGAGCTCACAGGAAGCGCGTTCCACATTATGAACTATTTCAAGCATCACAAAAAAAAATAGAAAATAATACAATGAACACTCATAAAATTGACTCATTAAAATAATATTTTTGCATCATTACTTCAGTTATATTATTTTGAAGAAATAAATCAATAGAGTTACAACTTCAGTCTTCCATACATGCACCCCAGTTCCATTTTATCCTTCTGAAAGATAATCATTATCCTAGTTTGGGTGCTTAATTGGCCCCAACAATGCTTTCATTTTCAACTATATGAGGGCATGTAACCATGAGCAGTAAATTAAACTTTATGGATATGGCATGATACTATAAATGTCATTCTGCAGCTCATATTTTTCACTCACCATATCGATACATTATGTTCTAATTCACCCTTTTTACTTGTAATTTTCCACTGCAAGAATACACGGAAACATATGTATTTATTCTCCTGCCGTGGATATTTAGGGATTTCCTGGCCCCCATTCATGACATGTAAAGCAGAAATATTCATAAATGATCTCCTGATGAACACAAAAGAGGGTTTTTCCTCAAAGCACACATGGACAGGTAACTTTGAGATCATAAAGTGTGTACTTAGTCTCTTTTAATATTCTCAGTTCTCTCAAAGACAGATCATGTTCCTCCAAAGCAGGGACACAGTCTCGGAATACATATTTCTTAGTCTGGCTAAATGTTTCCAGGACAAACAAGCAGGAACATCCAGTTCCTAGCCGGGGCAAGAATTCCAGCGTGGCAGCAGTCACACCTTCATCAGTCATCAGTGCCGCTGACCTCTGTCTGCAAAACAAGACCCTGACACGGAGCTGGAATGAGCCGAGGGTTCTGTGAGACAAAGTGACTAATCCCAGTATACATGATACACAAGGCGAGTGATTAAATAGCTGATGTGTATCAAAAGCCAATCTATCTGAGAGTCAGCCCACTTGCTTACCTAATTGGACCGTATTCTATAAAGTTTAATTAGATTGTCACTGACCAGCCCCTGGAGTTTTATTAATTTAATGACATCAAAATTAAACTGGCCTAGTTTCCTCATAAAAATGCATCTAGTTGTCTTTGAATAAGATTATCCATGCTCTCAATTATATCCCAGAGGGGACAGCATTACTGTCCTTATCTTTGACCCCCAAAGGGAAAAAAAGTGCTACAAGTAGAAAGCTCTGGAGGAAGATGGGCAGGTGCTCAGAGGGCATGAGAGAGAGGCAAGCATAGTGATATCCTGGGACTTGACACTGGAACATGCTTGCCTCCTGCCACGGAAACGGGAGCTCATATTGTTCATTCTCCTCAACCTACAGCAGACGCATAACTCATCTAGGCCTCAGTTTCCTCACTTGTACAATGAGGAAATGATAATACGTCTTTGATGGTTGTGCTGTGAGAGGTAGCTAAGGAAGGGACTTAAACTCTTCCTGGCATTTAGCATGAGTCATCTAAGCATCTGCTCTGCTAATTTCCTTGTATAATAGGGGAAAGCTGTATGTAGAAGAAAAGCAGAGTTTTCCTACACCAGGGCGACAGAAAGTCAGACCCAAACTTCCCTGGGCACAAAACAAATGATCTGATGTCTTTCATGCCATCAGACACCGCACTAATGTCAGAGTGAAATGGTACCAGTGGCTTGGGTGAGAGTTTCATACTCCCCTGATCCACATTTGTCTCCTGTATCACCCAGGCTCCTGAGAAACAGCAAGAAGTACAAACCACTATGGCAAATTTGGGACATGGAATTAGAAAGACGTAAAGAACAGGTAAGAGCAATGTTTTCTCTACACTCTGATTTAGTCTGCTAGAAAAAAGACAGTTCTTGTACCTTGATGAGAAATGTCTCCCTTAGGTTCATGTGTTTGAGCACTTGGTCCTCAGTACTTTTCCCTGTTTGGTAAGATTGCAGAACCTTTAGGAAGTGTAGGCTCCAAGGAAGAAATGGGTCACTGTGGGTGGGTCTTAAAAGCTTTATAACTGTACCCCACTTCCCAGTCATTCACTCCTGAAATAAATACAATGTGACCAGCCCGCCCACTGACAGTATTGCATCTCCGCATGCTGCCATGTCTTCATGACCTCGGTGGGATGGATTCTTCTTGAAGTGCAAGCCAAAGTAAATCTTTAAGTTGCTTTTGTCAGGGCATTTTACCACAGCAATGAGTAAGTAGTAAAGACGGTGAGGAACTTCGTCTTCGCTCACTCACCTCCTTGACGGTCAAGAACAACATTCAGTACCTGGCCAGGGCCTTGTATCTCTTAGCATGTGTGTATGATTTTGCTCAGCTCCCCACACCCCCCACCCTGTTCCTTTCCCCCAGGCTGATCATCACTTCAGAGCCTGACTGGATAAAAAGAATCCCAGCACTCTGGAGGCAGAGGCGGGTGGATCTCTGTGAAAGGGAGAGGAGCCTGGTTCATACAGTGAGTTTCGGGACAGCCAGAACTATATAACGGAGCAGAAATTTTCAACACGTGGGTCCAGACTCCTTGCGAGCTGCATATCATATATCTTGCATATTAAGATTCCTAACAGTGGTAAAATTACAATTATGAAGCAGCAATGGAATAATTTTATTGCTGGCCACCACAACATGGGAACTGTGTTAAAGAGTCACAGCATTAGGAAGGTTGGGAACCACTGTGACGGAGAGGCTCTGTTTCAAAAAGTATATAACGAAGATCTGTGCAGAGACCTGGGTGCTAGATGCAAGTACTTTAGGCTTCATACCTGATTTCATTCCACCTCCTGCGTTACAAGCTTATGATCCATGTCAACTCTTTAGTAGGATGTTTAATATATATGATCCATGTTTCATCTTTGCTTTTAAAAGACTCTCCCCCATTTCTTTCCCGCAAAGCCCAAGAAAAAGAAAAGCTTGGAAGACCTTTCTGGTGGGAGGTAGAATCTTTGTTATTATTTTGCTATGACGGTGATGATTCCACGATTTCGCAGTTGTACACAGCTATCTGCTGGGTGATGTGCCCTCCCTGTGAACGCCTGTCTTTTCCCTTACACACTCTGCCTCGTTCCCAGTTAAGGATAAAATTTGACACTGTTTCTCCTAATTAGAAGCGTCCAGGTGGTGAAATCTAAATACTGAATGTGAATACTTAAACCAGAAGAGTGGCTTTAAAAAGCTACTTAGAAGTTCATAATTTGAAATAAAAAGGCATTATATTGGAGCTGTAGAGGTGGCTCAGTGGCTAAGAGTGCTCTTCCAGAGGACCTGAGTTCCCAACCATTCATGTGGTGCACAGGCATTTATGCAAGTAAAACACTTATATGCATAAGAAATAGGCTTTTTCAAAGACAATTATAGGACGAGGTCATATTGGTCTCCTGCTTATTTTCCTCCGGGTGGCCTCCTCTGGTGGCCACTGTCCCAGGCTGTACCTGGCCTTGTCTAGTCATGAAATCCCTTATCTTCACCTTTTCTTTCTCTTCTTTCCTTTCTGTCATGTCTTGGCCATGCCCTTGCCAGCTCCAGCTCCCCTGCAGATGTGGATTTTAAACCTTCCAATAGGCCAGGGAATGTCAGTAAGGTTCAGTTTTTTCATGTAAATGTGGGACAACGTATCTAATGCAAGGAGCCATTGTGGTTATGGGTATCATCCACAGTGCAAGGACTACAAAATCCTTCCAGGTTCTTGGTAGGAAGCAATTGTTTTCCTGCCATCTTCTCTCTCTCTCTCTCTCTCTCTCTCTCTCTCTCTCTCTCTCTCTCTCTCTCTCTCAATTTTTTTTTTTTTTTTATTTTTATCTCTTGTTGCTTAGTTTTGTTTCTGAGAGGATGTCTGGCTACGCAACTCTGGCTGGCCTCAAGCTTGTGACAATCTTCCTACATCAGCCTTTGAGAGAGCAAGTGCTGTGATTACAGGGATGACAGCCCAGACTGACTCCTACTTTCTCTTGTTAAATGAGCCTAACTTCCCTGAGTCCAAATCTATGCGATAACATTTTATCAATATCCACTGGTGCCCCCCTCCTCACCTTTCACAGCCAAGTCTTATCTTTTCCTTTTTTACTTTAGCCTACCCTCTTGCCTTCCGAAATTCAAAATGGACAAATTTTCAGAAAACAAACATAGTAGATAGAAAGTTTAAAAACACAAGTTGATGTTGACTGCCTGAGCTATTGCTCTATCCAATCTCGATGCTTGATGCTAACGGCTTCATCACCACTTTTCAGTGTTTCTGCTACAACTGACTCCACACCTGAGCTCCAGGCTCACAGTGTCGGCCTTGCTTTACTGCTTGCTATTGTACCGCTTTGCTTGAAACCACAGTCCTCTTCAGTTACCTGAGGACGTAGCCTTCATTTGTGCTCCAGCTACCACACTCCTCAAATGTGTTAACATACATGGGAGAAAGGTATCTCTTGTGACCAGTTAAATGTGTTTCCTCACAGGACCAAGTGCAGTCCATGTGCTGCTTCATGATGGTGGAATATGTTCTGAGGAGGCATTGGTGATTTCATCACTGTGTGAGCCTCAGAGGGTACTTATGTAAACCTGCAGCATACCTAGTCAGCCACACACTGAGGGTGTATGTAAAGCCTATTGCCCCCCAGCTATACATTTATACAGTATGTTCCGTGCTCATGTACTGCATACTAAAGGTATTTGTAATGGTAGTAATTATTTATGCATACAAACACTAAAAGGCCTGGTAAAGTGGGGTAAAAAATTTTAGTGCTGTTTGTTTATAGATACTAATATGAATGGTGCCTGTAAAACTAGAAATTCCTCTGGAGTTGGTGAGTGGAATGTGGGGGTCTCGGGTACTGTAGTAGACCTCACAGAGCTGTACACTTAAGCTATTCTAAATGAGTAAAATTAAAATTTCCCAATAGCACATTAACATTAGCTTGGTATATTCTTTTAACTTCATTTTCCTAAAATTTTTAAGGTTCAAATTGTTTCCTAGTATATGTTGCTTCAAAAAATAATACATGAAACATCTGTACAGATACATTTTCCTTATTTATTTAAATACTCTATGTCTTCTTTTATTAGTGGTTTTTTTTTTTTAGCTTTTAAACTTCCTGTTAAGGACTAAGGCAGTGGAATATTACTCTAGACCATTGCAGTGTCAGGATTATGGTGTCTTCTATAGCCACATCTTGTCCAACTGTAAGGAATAACGATTCTCCTGGAACCTCTCCCGAAGGCCTTCTAGAGATCTTCTTGTAGGGATATCACTCTTTTCAGAAACATGTTTATCTAGTTTGCTTAGACTGTGTCTTTCATTCATTATACATTTTCTTTTTACATGGAAAAATTATGTTGAATCCATGTTTTCATTCTATTTATGGATGTTGACTGACTTATCCTTGAGAGACATAAACATCTTTTCACCCTAGAAAGGACAGTGATATCAAACCAAACAAGGGGTTCCACCTAAATCGGGCTTAGTCATCTGGTGACTTTATTGGAATTTCTTATAGGAATGTTGGGGGGAGGTCAACTACAGGAACATGAGTGATTCAAAGGAAGCAGCAGGAACCAAAAGTCCACACAAATTTGATTCATGAAAGCTACATTCATGGAGCCCCCGCACAACTTGCAGGCAGCTCTCCCTTCAGGAGGATCACTCCACTCCCTAGCAGTTAGTACTATTTATACAAGCCTGGGAGCTGGGAGCTGGGAGAGCTTTGTACCTTACTCATAAATTCCAGGAACTTTCTGAGAGGTACTTATTTACTCATCCCTGTAAGTTTAGTTTACTTCCTGAGTCTGTATGTTTCTCCCTTCAGGAAAGAAAGAGAGCTTGTTTGGGGCCAAAGAATATTTCTGCTAAATACTTCACTGCTTTTTCTTGGAAGTTCTGTTTCTTCTTTGTTTCCTTATTTCCTACTGTGCATTACTGTTTTAATTGTTCTGTTCCTTGAGAATTACCTTTAGTTTCTAGAGACGGCCAGTTCACAGATTTGAATAACTTGCTGTCTCAAGCACAACTTCTTTGATATTGCAACCTTTTGTTGATGTTTGTTTGTTTGTTTGTTTGTTTGTTGAGATAGGGCTTCCCTGTGTAGCCCTGCCTGTCTTAGACTCACTTGGTAGACCAGGCTGGTCTCGACCTCACAGATCCACAACCTTTTATCCTTGGCAAATTGTTTGAAGTCACCAGTGAAGGTCTCTGCTACCTTCTTTCAGATGTGCTTCACACAATCCTTGGAACCATTGTCCCAAGACCAAATAGCGTCCTTGATGCAGCTATAGATTTTGCTGATGAGGTGACTTGGGAAGCCATACCGGAGGAGGAGTTGGTCATCTCTAACTTTGGATTACTTCTGTTGTGAACTGGGTGTGTGTCTGTGCTGCTATGCTTGGCAGTCCTGTGGCTCTCACTGTTCTAGGTCACAGAGTACCAATTTGTTTCCTCTAACATTGCTCCCAGGCAAAGCTGCCATCCTGGTTTTTTGTTTGTTTGTTTGTTTGTTTGTTTGTTGTTTGGTCTTGAAAAGTTTAAAAGTCCTTAATTTTTTTTTTTTTTATTCCTGGGACCACTACCACAACTTACATGGCAGTATACCTGATGTAATGAAAAGACAAGGCTACAGCAGATGAAAGACCTCAGGGATGGCCATCTAGGTGGGACTACATTGCATTAACCAATAGCTACACTTTTTGAAAACTGCCTATGACAGTCCTGAGCAAGAAGGGTTTCCTGTTTAAGCTGCAGTGATTTTTCTTACTATGGATCATGGTTCCCTCTGTGGCAGATTTTTATAGTTCCTCTAACGCATTTGGGATGACTGTTTCACAGTAACCTGCAGCTTTCCTGACAAGTCCTCGTTCTCTCTCCAGCTAAGAACTGTAGCTTTTTTCTGATGTTTAATTTTTTAAAACATTCTGCTACCATATTCACCACTTCCATCACCAAAGGGACTGCCTGAGCTTCTTCCACCAAAACTGCCCTCCTTCCTGGGTTTGTAATTTTATTGTTGTTGTCCACTGTAATTTCCAAAGTCATTATAGTTCCTACCACCACCATCGTTACCTCCACCAAAATTGCCTCCTTCATTGGAACCACCATATCCTCCTCCTCCTCCTCCTCCTCCTCCTCCGCCTCCTCCTTCTGCTCCTCCACGACCACCACCACCTTATGCACCACCTTGGTTTCCATATCCTGCTCCACCACACCATAGCCTCCTCTACTACTGTAACCAGGACCACCACCATAGTGGCCACCGTCACCTCCAAATCCATTATATCCACCATCCCCACCTCCCTAATTACCTCTGTAGCCACCACCTCCACCACCATAGCCTCCTCTTCTACCAATGTTTCCACCACGATCAATGCTATGTCCACCATCTCCAAAGTTTCTACCACGAATCTTAATGCTGCCAGATCCACCTCTATAACCTCTCTGGGGTCCAGCAGACTGCCTCTCTTGTTTAGAAGAGCCTTTTCCAATTCACAGTTACGTCCATTAATACTATGGTATTTCTGAACAACAATTTTATCAACTTTGCCATGATCATCAAAAGTTACAAAAGCAAATCCTCTCTTTTTTCTACCCTGCCTGTCTTCCGTTTTGAATCTTGCCACACTTTTCAAAGTAGTCTCTCAGATTATATTCTTCTGTATCTTCTTTAGTACCACCAACAAAAAATTTTCCATTAAATAGGCACCAGGCTGTACAGAATCCTCTCTAGAAACATCTCTCTTTGGTTCCACCACATGCCCATCACCTTGTGTGGCCGAGCACACACTGCAGCATCCACCTCTTCAACACAAGAGTAGGTCAAAAAATCGAAGCCCCTGGGACATTTTGCTTGGGGATCTCTCACTACCACACAGTCTGTAAGTGTGCCCCATTTCTCAAAATGTTCTCTTAAGCTGCTTCCTCGGCTGTTCTGGTTCCTTTGGATCATGGCCCTCCTCCCGCTAGTGGCGGTAGTGACACCAGAGTAGCTTGGGAGCAACTGGGTAGCAGATTTACCTCTATTTTGAGACCAGACTCACCTCTTCCAACTGGAGTTTAGTATGGAACTGCCAACCCATTTTTAAAAACACTGATGACACTGATCTGTGCTCATATCAGGTGAAAGCCTTTTCACTGATCTGTCTCCATAAGAGGAATATTATGGTATGTTATATGAGAGTTGTTACCCATATAACATGGAAGTCTGTTTGACAGTAGATGGCTTATATAAAAATAGCTAAAAATTCAGTGTAAAAAATACATTAGCCAGTTTCCTAGTCATTTATACTCATTATTAAGCATTGTGCTATACATAATTGTATGCAAGATAGTTTTTTACATATATATGGTATGTGTGTATGCATGTTTACCTGTGTATGAGTGCTCATAATAAGGATCAAAACTATTAAAATATAGATGATATGATCCGCTCAGTGTCTTCCTCCATTGTATCAATATTCTCAGGAGACAGACATTGAAAACTACTGTATTTCCTACATCCATTGGTTGAACCAAAGAGGTATTTGGGAGTAGAAAAACTATTTTTTCATTGAGTTGAAGATAACCAGCAGAAGTCGGCACTCTGGAACATTACTAACAATAGGCGAAATCTGAAAAGAATGTTACTTTTCAAAGCTATTAAAATAGTTGTGATCCATACCAAAGGTTTACAGTGGCAAATAATCTTCCTCCACAGTCAAGGTATCCTGAGTTTCCAAAAATCCTTCAGCTACCTTCTCATCAGCACTCACAGACTTTCCAAAAGAAGACCTTTGGCTTTGGACATGGTAACCATCATTAGAAATTTTCCCCTAGCCAGTTGTGGTGGCACACACCTGTAATCCTGGTACTTGGGAGGCAGAGGCAGGCATATCTCTGTGAGTTTGAGGCCAGCTTGGTCTACAAAGTAAGTCCAGGACAGCCACAGCTCCATAAAGAATCCCTATCTTGAAAAACCAAAAACAAACAAACAAACAAACAAGAAAAAAAGGAAGGAAAGAAAAAATTTCTCCCTACCTGACATAGGCCCTTCTTGAAGTTGTGTTAGTCCTGATGCAGCCAATAAAAAATCTCTTATCACATCACATCGCTGTGTCCTTTTTCAGCATCGCAATTCTGTTCAAATGGGACAGGCCTGACTGACAGGCACTAACAATCACTGATTTCCTTAATCACTTCTAATTTTGTTTTCAAGTCTTTCACTCAGTGTGGCCTTTTATTGACAACTTTAGAAGTGGCTTTTATACACTTAGAAGACACTATTTTTTAAAAAGCAACATGAAGTTAAATCAAGCATGAGATTTCTCTAAGATACGAGAGTTGTTACCCACATAACACGGAAGCCTATTTGATAGTGGATAGTTTATAAAAAATTTAATTAATGCTAAAAACAATAATGAAGAGTTTAATATGGAAAATACACAAACCAGTTACACAGTCATTTATAATCATTACTATGTATTATATATTATACATGTTTGTATGTGAGATGCTTTTTTACATGTATGTATGGCATGTGTGTATGCATGGTCACACGTGTGTGGGCTCATACACATAAATACATACATGTGAAGGCTCAAAGTTGATGTTGGGTGTCTTACTTGACTTTTCTCTACTTGCTGAACCTAGAACTTGATGATTCTTGCTAATCTGGCTTCTCAGCCTTCCATTGGGATCCTCCATCTCTGCCTTCTGAGTGTTGGGATTTTAAGTACCTGCCATGTTTGATTGACTTTTGTATATATCCTGGGGATTTGAACTCCAGTCCTTACACTTGTGCAGGAAATGTTTTATCCACAGAACCATCTCTCTAGCCCATGTGGGGCCCTTTTAGACAATTAGCAGTGCACTCAATGTCTTCACTCCAGCGTCACTACCAGCACATGAGTAACTCTAGGCAACATGGTCTTTAACTCCTCTACCCTCTGATGGAACCCTGTTACACCATGGCCTGTCATTGCTTAAAATGGTATGCAGAGCTTCATTTCAATGCTAGGATTTCTCTCAATTTTTTTCCCTTCTTTTTCCTCAAGACTAACAATTGTCTCATCTTTTACTTACCATGCCATGCATAAATTCATCCTCAACTTTCAGGTTAATCTCTCACCCCTGTTAAAGATTATCCTTTTATAGTCCTGGAAACCCCTCTCCAGAGACTTTTCTCCTGGTCCATTTTACCAGTTCCCTGTCATCTGCCTCTACATATGCTATTCTGGGACTTTCTGTCTTGGTCTTTGTAAGTTAAATCTACTACTTCATTGTTGAGCCCTTGCTGCTCCACACCTGCCCTCTGACTGAGCAGCTTGTGTTCTACCTGACAGCGTTTGAAAAATGGAGATTCAGAAGCATTTTAATGAGGTCTTGAAGGGTGCACACGTTGGGTAAAGTTCTGTAAACAGCAATCAACAGCCAGGCAGACTGAGATGCATCTTCTCTTAAAGAACAAGCCAGGGCTGACCTCAGTGAGCTATGTGGCAGAAGTATCACTCTTGTGTCTTTCTAAGGTGCTGTCTTCAGGACACAATGTCCCAGCATCACTCTGTGAGTTGGCCTCAGGATTGGCTTCTATGGTGCCTGAAGAAAGAACCAGGTTAAAGATCATGGCCGCTCCAGGAGAACGTGAAGTCGTACAGACTGTCTCACACACCAGATGCTAAGATGCTGTCACTAACCTCAGCAGATGCTCTCCAACAGATGTGAGGAGTCACGACCCTGGCATTACCTCAGACAAAAGATACATGTCAAGGGCACCCCAACTCCCAGCAGTTCTTTCCGACTTTAAGCCAGTACAAAGACTAGGAACATTTTCATGTACTTGCTTCTTAATTTTCTCTAGACGAGCACATTGTTACCTGCCACACAGGGGAGTTGTCTCGATCAATGGACACAATGGAATGCACTGTGAAGCCAATGGAATTCTTGTTGTGTGCACATCTCACACACAGGGGCCTGGGGAACTGGCTAGAACTATTCTTGAGGTCTCTACATTGCACTATTGGTGCACCTTTTAAAATATTTTTCTTATTTTTTACATATACATTTATATTACTACACACATATACAATAAACTACCTATAGCAAGAAGTACCATGACATAATCAGGAGTTAAATAAATGTTATATTCTTAGTGTTTTGGCTATTTGTTTTTGACGTTCTTGAAGAAAATATCTTTCCTATCTTGGTGAGTCTAAAATTCTGAATGTCATGTCTCATCACTATCAACTTAAAACATCTATCTAGACCTAAAAACATCTTAACCACTAGACAACAAAGCTTAATTGTAGAACTAAACTATCTGGTCTTCAACCTCATGAGAGACTTGAGAAGGAATAAACTTGATAACCTGAGTATACCGGGAGTGCAGGTTAGTAGGCTTCCCAGTGAGAAGATGACAGAGACAGTTTGCTACCTGAATAGTTGCCCAAAACCTTCTATAACATTGGAGCATCATCTTCAGCCTTCTGGCCCAATATATCTGACAGACATATTTGTGAGGCAGGAACTACTGAGGACTTGCTTACCCTGTCTTGGCAGAGTTTGGCCATCGACTCTGCCTGCATCCAAGCTTGCTCTTTTTAGACAGAATTCTGTCTGTGGTAGAAATGAGGACATTTTTCCCAGTGGCTTGTTTGCCACAATTGAAGCCATCTCCATAAGGAGGTTCTTTGATGCTCATCATCCTCTTTGAGGTAGTTGGGTGTTGCCAAGAGTTAACCTGTCTCATTGTCAGTGAATCTTTAAAATAGTAAAAACATTTTTAAATGCCATATTCTGTATGTCTTTGAGGTTTTTGAGGACCTTACCTAACTACTTTACCCTTTTCTATAGAATCATATCTGTCTGTTGCACCTAAGATGCATATTCTTGTGATAAAAAATAGACTAGCAATTGATATGACCATGATTTGATTAACTAACAATTAACTTGTATATCTTCTTTATCCTAAACAGCCTGCAATAGCACTTTCAAAGTACTGGAAGTAAGCCCTGTACTATAACTGACTTTTATGGGTAAAATACCTCATATTAGAGTAGAAATATATATAATGTGTATGAAGAACAATCTTTTTTTTTTTTTTTTTTTTTTTTTTTTTATGAAGAACAATCTTATGCTTGAATTCTATACCACTGTATCTAAACTTAAAAACTTATTTTGCATCTATATACAAAATTCTATACCAGTGAATTAAAGATAACCTTGTGACTGACAACTGAGGCATTAAGTTGAGGAGTAGATTCACTAACCTACTGTTTCTTCTTTCTTCCCTGTGTATTTCTATATTTCCCCCTTCTTTCCTTTCAACACCTATCTCTAAACATCAGAATGGGAGATAAAGGAAAAGAGACGTGCCTTTTTGTTAACGGTCCTATGACATGGGGTGCACATTTTGTTCATCTAGACTTCTTCCTGGTAGCCAGCTCCTGTGTTATTTCAGGAATGTTAATCTTTCAAATGAGCTCATGCTAAAAGCATCTCCATCCATCCAATGTGGTGCTGTTAGCATCCTCCTCCCCAAAACGGGGATTGCATCCTGAGTTTCAATACCAAGTGACCTAGTTGGTGTTATCGTCGCTGTGATGAAACAGCATGAGCAAAGCAAGTCAAGGAGGAAGGAGTTTATTTGGCTTACACTTCCAAATCACTTCTCATCACTGAAGGAAATCAGGACAGGAACAGGGAAGTAGGAGCTGACGCAGAGGCCATGAAGAAGGGCTGCTTACTGGCTTGTTCCCACTGTGATGCACAACCTGTTTTCTTATAGAACCCAGGACCACCAGCCCAGCAGTGGCCCCACCCACAATGGTCTGGGCCCTTCCTCATCAATGACTAATTAAGAAAATGCCCTAGAGGCTTGACACAAAACTCTTCAGCATGCCAAGGAAGGTAGAAGGGTTGTATGAGTTTCAGGAACACCATTCTGAAAATGGTGAGGATGCAGCCTTACATAATGACAAAGAATTGGCCCAAGCTGGAGAGAACCATGTTTCCACTCCTTTGTCTGCATTGCTGTGAGGTCTGGGCAGAACGCCTCCCTGATTTCACTGTCCATAAGTAAGCCCCGTGGGTACGTGGAGAATACAGCAAAATAGCTGCCATCAGGCACCCGGACGCTTCTGGAACTGAAAAGCTGAAATGCTTCACTGGAGAGATGACTCAGTGGATATAGTATTTGCTGCACAGACATAGAATCTTTTTTGGACCCACAGAACCCACAGGAAGTCAGGCATGGCAGTGTGAATCTGTGCTCTTGAAAATCTTATGACAACATAAGAAATACAGACAGGAAAATGCCTGTGACCTACATGGCCTGGTGGACCCAGAAGTGAAAAGGAGTCTTAATGTTAAAGCAGAAGTCAAAGGCAAACGCCCATTCTTGTCCTCTAACTTTCACACATGGACAGTGGAGTGCATGCTTCTTTATACACACACACACACACACACACACACACACACACACACACACACACACACACTGAGAGAGAGACATGCAAAAATTAAAGCTCAAAGAACAAAGAATCATGTTTCCTCCGTAAGTATTGGAAATCCCTGCTTAAAAACATATAATTCCACTAATATTTCCGAGGGATAATTGAAAAGAAACCAAACACCATGCTGGCCCAAACAATCACTCCATTTGCCTTCGTGCTCCTTTTAAAAAGCCCCTGGTGCAAGCTTCTAACATGAAATGGGACTGACATTGATTCCAATTCATTATGATGTCACCTTTAACTCCTGTGTTTGTAATAAAAACCCTCTCAGCTGCTCTCCAGCAACGCCTCTCCTGGGAATTGCTCTTTCCAAGTCCTCCCACTCCTTTTCATCTTTCTCCTTTTATTTTCTTTTCCCTACAAAACAAGAATGAACATTTCCTTTTTGATAGACCACAACAGAAATGCCATACCATCAGACACACTATTTTTTTTTATGACAATACATCCCAGCAAGTGCAGCTGTTCTTTGAATTGATGTCCTCAGGTGCCTGGAAAAGAGAAGCATCTCAGCCATGTGTGTTCAGGCATCTCAGCCTTGTTATTGTGACACACGGCGTGGGCATCGGGTGTGGCCCTTCCCTTCCCCCCCAACCCCGTGTGTGTGTGTGTGTGTGTGTGTGTGTGTGTGTGTGTGTGTGTCCCCTCTGTCTTTCTTTGTCTCTGTCTCCTTCCCTTCCTCCATTCCTTCCTCCCTCCCTCCCTTCCTCCCTCCTTTTCCTCTCCTTTTTAGGAAGCTCTTGGAAGGGCAAAGGAAGTTTTGCAGTCAGTGAAGCCCTGCTACACAGCATTAAGAACTTGGTTCAAATCCACAGCCCCCTCGTATAAGGCCTGCTCTGATGATCCTACTCCTGTAATCTCAGTGCTAGAAAGGCTGATACAGGAGACTCCTGGAGTCTCACTGGCCAGGCAAACTAGCTGCGTTGAAGTTCCAGGCTCTCTGAGAAAACCTTATTCAGAATAATAGTAATAATAATATTAATAATATTAATAATAATAATAATAAAGTTGAGAGCTGGAGAATGACCCAGCACGTACGAGCACTATTTGTTCCTCCAGAGGATCTGGGTTCAATTGCCAGCAACCACGTGGCTGTTCAGATCTGTAACTCCAGTTCCAGGGTATCTGATACTCTTCTTTCCTCCACTAAACACCAGCCAAGCACATGGTACACAGACATGTATATAGGAAAAATCCATACATATAAAATAAAATTAAAGAAATCTAAAAATTTTTAAATAAAGTGAGGAGCAGCTGAGAAAGGTATGTGCTGTTGATGTCTGACCTCCAAACACATTTGCACCTACTCATGCTTGCACATACACATGAACATGCACACACACACACACACACACACACACACACACACACACACACACACATACACCAAACCTCTTGCCTTAGTTTTCAGTACAACCCTTGATAGTAATCCATAGCTCTGAACCAGTTAAGGGTTTGGAAAGAATATCAGGCAAGACTGTAAAAAGAGCACACACTATGTAAAAATGTGTTATCTGAAAGCAAGTGTCACTTGTCCTTTCAGAAGCATAACTAGAAGTCTCTTT
This sequence comes from Acomys russatus, assembly GCF_903995435.1. Classification (NCBI taxonomy): domain Eukaryota; kingdom Metazoa; phylum Chordata; class Mammalia; order Rodentia; family Muridae; genus Acomys; species Acomys russatus. The sequence goes on from NC_067145.1 coordinate 61,214,259, forward strand.
ATTCAGCTCTGACTTTGACTTTTTGGGCCACCTCCAGCTGCTGTCCTCTATAACTCAATGCACCCAGAAATGCATTACCCTTCACAATTGCCTTTTCTGAGTCTGTATTTGGTATCACAGTTTAAGGGAGTTGATCTCTTTCTTCACTGTCAATCACATTGCCCAAAAAGAAGATGCCATCGAAATGCCATCTCTTACACTGCCAATCGCGTCAGCCTTGGGAGGGAGACACAGCTGGAATGTCACTTGGTTTGCATTTGCCCTCCTGGGCACTCGCATATTGTGAAGAGTCTGCCAATGCATCTGTTAAGATGCCTGGCTTGAGAAATTCAAGTTCATTGCTGTCAACGGCCTTCCCTGATGTCACTGCACATAGATAGCTTGAGCAACAGAAGGCCCTGTCACACCCATGCACACCTGGTGGGGAAGCCGGAGGATGCACTCAAGAGCCAAGGAGTGAACAATGGCCACTTGTAGTGCAATCTCCCTACCTCCTCATCTCCTATGTCTGTCTTTCCCTTCGGTTTATCAATATAAACAAGACCTTGTTTCAGTGAGAAGAGGGGAATAAATTACTAGAAAGCTACTGTGGGTTGGAGAAATGATTTAGTTAATTGTTTGCTGTGTGAGCATTAAGACTGAGTTTGATCCAGCAGAACCATTATATAATAGCCATTTGCTGCAGTGAGCATCTGCAATCCCAGTGTTGGAGAGAAGAAGAAAACAATGTCCCTAGAACTGGATAACTAGCCACTCTAGCTGACTCAATGAGTTCCAGGCTCAGCTAGAGACCAGTCTCCAAAAGTGCATTGAGAAGCCATTGAGAAAGATACACATCAACCTCTGGGCTCCACTAGTGGACAAATACATAAATACATGTGCATCTACACACACACACACACACCTCTAAGATAAAGGTGACTTCAGCCTCTTCCAGCTTCCAAAGTCAAAATTTCTTTATATGTCTTTATGTTTCAGTATCTGCCATGAAGACGCCAAGCAAGCTAGATATTATTTCTCTTAATGCTCTTTTGTGAAGTATAAACCCCTGGGAGAGTGCACCTGTGAGATCAAGAGCAGCCTGCTTCTGCAATATCTCTGTATATGGACAGTAACAAAACAAGTCAAGTCACAGCAACGGCATCTTACATACTCTGCCTCCCACAGCACACCAAGCAGCTGACCATTCTAGTTGCCCTATGGGAAACAATCATTCCTCTCGCACAGCACCTAGGAGTCCAATCATGTTAATCTTAAGTAAAAGGGAGACATCCAGTTTCAGAAAAATGTACTCATTAATCCTCTTACCACCCCCGTTTGGTTGCTTGCTTACACTGGAAATTGGCTTCTCGACTGGAAAGAAGGACCACAGAGGGCATCAAAGCAAGAGTCCCAGGCATCCTTTCGCCAGAGGAGAATTATTGCCAAATGTCACCTCTCTGACTCGATGCTTCTCAACCCCTTAAATGGGCTTCTCAACTCATCCTACTCACACCTCCTCAGCAGGAAGCACAGGGCTAGCGAGACAGTTGGGTCACTAATGTTTGCTCCTCCAGGATAAAGATGTGGCAGCACACACACCTGTAGTCCCAGTCCCAGGCAGAAAAGGCACATAGATTTCTGGATCTGGCCAGTCAGCCTAGCCAGTTATCAAGTTCCAGGTAAAAGTGACTAAATAATAATAATAATAATAAACAATAACAACAACAACAATTCTGCCTAAGGAAACAAAGATGAAGAGTGGCTGAAGAGAACACTCACAGTACAAGCCTGACCACCACATGCAGAAATGTATACATTCATGTTCAGCCACACAAACATATACACATACACAGATAAAGCCAAAAAGCAGTGACCACAACAGCTATAGTGTATCAAGGACAATGGGTTGACAAACATCTCCGCCTCTACATTACAAGGCAGAAAAGCAGTACCTATTATGTAAGTCACACTGTTGATAGTTTTGTGCATAGAAACCACCCATCATTTAAGATGGAGACTTTTAAATCCATTCTTCGAATGCAATGGGGTGTTGGTTAAATCTGATCTGTCCTGCCGCTGCTCCAGCCAACGCATGAATACATACACATATCCACACTCACACACACCAATTAAAAGGATAATAGTGAGTGATGAAGCAACAGAAATAGAGTCCTTCGCTCTGCACTACATTTGAGTATGCTCCTTTTCTTACTGTGAGTTTTCTTTGTCTCAAGATCCACATAGTTATAGATTTCACCTGGAACCATGGAGATGCTGATGTTCAAAATGTCTTTCTGGAATCTGTCTAGCATCCCTAAATTAGAGATGTGTAAGACCTGCACCACTTATGTTTATAAGCTATCATGTTAGTGGGTCTCAAAGTTTTCACAAAAGCTCTTAAGTCATAGTCAACTACTAAAGAATTACTTACTGGTCAGGAAATGTTTGTTTAGTTTTTGTTTTCAATAATGTTGGGTTATTTTTTGAGACAGAATCTTACCATGTAGGAAATGCCTCATGCAAGGGTGTCATGTGCTTGACTGCTTGTGTACTAAAATATTAAAATAATTTGCATAAAGATAACTCATCCAAATGTCTTTAGTCCCTATCTGAGTAGTAAGTGCATATTTGATGGTAGATGTGAGATAGGAATGTATACTATATATATATGCATAAATTATAATTCCCTACACTTAACAATTATAATACCTTATATGCTTGATGGATGCTATTCTAAGTGGTTTTAGAGGGTTTGTTTTATTTTCCCTGTGGTTCTGTGAGAAACATACTGTTGTTTCTGTTTTCTATCTGGAGACAGTGAGGCACAGGAGGTGAAGTGCTTTGTGCTTGCACAGCTGGTAACTCCTGCAGCCAAGACAGAGAACTTAGGCATCAGATTCTGTAGTTTGCATCTTTGATCAGACACTGTGAATGTCCATTTTATTCTCTTTTATCAAGGAAAGTAAGAATATGTTGGCATGGAAACTTTCAGGGTTGCCTTGTAATGACCGGGATTAATTTATTGCTTGAAACGAGCTCCCAAAGCATAGGTAGCTTTAATCTGTTAGAGAAAAACATTAACAAATTAAGTCCTCCATCCAAAGTAATCCACTCCTGAACATGGGAGTAAGAATTATAGCATCAGAGACTTCAGATTGTTGACAATTTCAATGGCTCGTTGGGATAGTCGATGATGCCACACCTTATTGGAGATGTGTGAAAAAGAAGCAGGAGTTCAGCAGAGAACTCAGAGTGTGAGGCTATGATCCTCAGCCCTAGGTTTAATGTGCACTTCAGGCTGGACCTGGATACACCGGGACTACCCTAGATTTTGCTCAGACTGTGGGAGTATCAGTCACGGTATTGTCACATGAAGTGTCCCAGTGAGGAGAAAGAGGTTTAAAGTAGGACATGAGGGCTTGCAACGATAACAGAAGTATATATGGCCAAAGGTCAGGAAGGTACATCAGGAGGGTCATACAGAAGTCATGAAGACACCTCTCACTTCTCTATCTTTGGAAAAATACCTGCAGGGCTTGGGCAGATCCCCACAAGTACCATCTGCTGAGCCACGCTGCCTGTGGGGGCCTCTAGAACATAAAGGCTTCTCAGTTCTTTCTGTCTAGAGTGAACGCAGTGTGGCCCCATATGAAACATGACATGGTAGCTGACAGAGTAGGTGGTGGCATGTCCAGAGTCCTCTTCAGGAAGCTGCGGCCTCCCCGAGTTGGCACAAAGTATCATTTCACATTGCCCACCAGCAGCTCATAGACCATAGCTGCTCTTGTCCTTCCACCAACCACCACAAGGACCCTGCTCAGGGGAGAATGTGCACTCAAATGGTGTGTGGCCATGCACTTCTAGAAACCCAACTGTACTCATAAAAACAAAAGACAATGTTTTAATAACTATAATGACAACTCCCTTACAAATGCTCACTTATTTTATTTTTTCTCTGCCACACATTTTTTCTGTAGTTGTCAGGGTAAGTGCTACACAAAAGCATGAATGCCTTACATAGTACAGAAATTTCAACCAAATTTTATATAATTTAACTAATTTGATAGTGGTTTTATAGAAATAGATGTCTGGAGTAAAGCATACAGAGTGCTAGATAAATCTTTGGTTGAGTTAGCCTTTAGTGAATATGTACCGTGTGATTTTTCAATACCTGGCAAGTTTCTAAGCCCTAGGGATAAAAACAGAAGATATTTTTTTTAAATCTCAGCTGTTAGAAACTTAAATTCCATTGGATAAAACTAGGTAGCAAGATAAAAGATGCATAAAATATCAAATGGGAATGTGTGTGAAGTGTAAAATAAGAAGAGAGAATGAGAAATATAGGGAGAATAATTGTGGGAATGAGATTTTTGACTGGGAACCATTGAGGAAGGACCCAAAAGAAGTGATTTTACGTACCTATTTCCTCCAAGATAAAACATTCCTTCTGAGTGGAAACAGGGACATAAATGAAACTTATACGACTTAGGAAATAAAGCGAACTTGTAGGGCTTAGGAATCTCCCGAAACCTACAAGACTCACAAGTCCCCTCCCAAAGGTGAGCTATAGAGCAACAACTTCTGGCTGAAAGGAGACTTTCTGATGACCAAGCTGCCTAAAATTTGTGCAGGGGGATCTAGGCATGCAGCTTCCACATTGGGTGGGCTTTTTCATGAGGCAGCTGTGTTTGAATCACCCCTACTCCTGTAAATACTCTTCACCCATATTCCAATAAGTAACCCCAATATACTCACTGACTCACTAAGTTGAACTTGGTGAAATCCTTTCTTTGATCTGTTATCAGTATCTTATCTGAAGTGAATAGACTTTTGTTCATATCTCCACAGAAAAGGATACACAAAAAAGTAAGAATACCAAGCTAAAGTATGGAAATAGAACCCACTTAATAGAAAAAAATAGCCCATTTAAAAGACCCATAAGGGACAGCATCAACTATGTTTGCGAGGGCAGGCAGAAGAGTAAGAAACTAAGGGAAGGCTGGAAGAAGAATGCACTGTCTTATTAGTCACTTTTTTGCCACTGTAACCAATGCTGTACTTCTTCCAGCAAGGCAACACCCCTCAAACTCCGCAAAAAGCAACACCTATTGGGGATTAAGCATTCAAATACCTGAAGTAATAGGCATTTCTCATTCAAACTGTACAACTGTACATAGGCTTAAACACCATAGCATGTTTCCTGTTTGATTCCGTGTAAGATGGATGAGCATGGCAGGGGTTTGAACCAAGAAAGGAAGGAAACTGGCATGGCCTGGATTTTAGAATGACCACAGTAATTCTTGGCAAGAAAACAGAGTTCTCACCAGGCAGAATAAAGCTGGAGGGTAAGTTAGGAGAACAGAAGGCAACATGTGATGTCTTAGACTGTAGCTTCAGCAGTTCAGAAAGCAATTGCCCCTTTCTTAATGTGTGCTTTAGGTGGGCAGACAGAACATCCATATGACAGGGGGCAAGCAGGCCCACATAAATGTGCAGAGAAAGGGCTGGCCTTGAAGTGCCCATAGCATCGCTGCTCAAATAATCCTGTGCATTTGTAGATGCTCTGATTTGTTGCCATGAAATCCTGTGTGTGTGTGTGTGTGTGTGTGTGTGTGTGTGTGCGTGCACGCGTGCACACGTATGCATATGGGTACAGTGAGTGCAGGTGCTTGTGTGTGTGATACCAGAAGGCAACTTCTGGTATCATTCCTCGAGTGCCCCTCACACCTTGGATCTTGCCAATTTGTCAAAGTTGATTAGCCAGAGAGCCACAAGAGTCAACCTGCCTCTGCTTCCCAGTGCCGGGATTGTGAGTCCTGAACACCACACCTAGAACCCTTTTTACACAGGCTCTGGGGACTGAACTATGGTCCCCGAGCTCACAAGACAAGCTTTTAATTCCTGAGCCATCTCCCCCAGCCCACTTTCATTATTAACCCAGGATTCATATTAGCTTGCGACAGCTCTCATAACTAAACGCAGCCAAGAGTAAGCAATGGGGTGAGTGTAAGAGCAGGTGGACATGAGAAAAAGCACCCCAATCACTCCTAGTTCTACCATAATGCATGAGAGAGTGACACTGCTGTGGCATAATTCAACTAAGCTGATTTCATTGAGCTTGCAGATACAACGCAGCAAACTTTGGAAGCTTCAAAATCAGCAGTTACAAATCACGCTTGATACACTCCACAACCAGCCACGTTACAGTACAGGCGCCACCTGCAGGGAGAGCCCAGCTGCTCAGCAGTACTCACGCATTCTGCACAAGTCCATTCCTCTGTGGACCCCTTTCTAACCGAGAGGAGGCGAGGCACAAGAAGATGCCTGGCTTCTCATCTGATACAGGCTGTTGCACACTGCGCAAGTTTGTCTGCACGCCGCACAGTTTTGACTGCAAGGAAGCGAAAAGAAAACCACAAGGAAATGTGTGCATGAAATGTCATACAGGCTACGGCACGGTTAAATGCCAATAAAACTTAGGTTTTATAAGCAGATAAATACACTTAGGAAAGATGAAGCCAAATATAGACTTGCTCACATGTATAAAATCCACAGATGGGATTATATATACATATATGTTATATATACATGTGCATATTCATACAGGTACCTGAAATATATTTACTACTGTGTTATCTGTTATTTGTGGCCACGAGCACAGCAATGCCAGGTCACTTATAAATATTTATGGTGACATTTAGCTCTTCTGAAAGCAGCCTCTTTTGCCACCATTCCAAGAAGTGAAAGGAGGTCCCAGGTTGGCTTTTCAACTCTGACATGACAGGGGAGCTGAGGCATATCTCCTCGGACAAGCTGCCCCAGGACATGCTCTCTCGCTCACTGCTGGTGGGTGCGGGCAGAGAAGCTGTGCATCGCATTCATAAACAAAGCCAGCTCTCTTGTGCTTGCTCTTCGGCACTGCATTGGAGCAGTGAAAATAAGAGGAGCGTCCCCCACTCATTCAGTGTGTATTGTGCTGAGATATACTAGAGACGTTATAGATGAGAAGGACAAAGATCACAGATGTCAACTGTGTTTTCTACTCAACTCTTCTGTAAACCAGATGCTGTTCTAAAAACAATAGTGTGTGTGTGTGTGTGTGTGTGTATCTTCATGTGTGAGAATATATGTGCATCCATGTATGGATATGCATATAGAGGAATCAAACGGGTGCTATGCACCTTGGTTTTTTGAGATAGAGCCTCTCATTGGCCTAGAGTTTGCCAAGTAGGCTTGGCTAACTGCCTAGCAAGCCCAGGGATTCCTTCTCTACGTTCTATTGAGATGTCGTGGAGCCCTGAAGAGGGAGGCTCAGTGGCCAGTCACTAGCATGTGGGGCATCAATTTCCAAACAAGTTAATGTTTGTGATCTTGTAGTTGAGTACTTGTGACAGTGGCTTGCTCCGTCAGACCCTGGCTTTCACTGGTTCTAAAAACAAAAACCAGTCATACAGTGATGGAATCCAGGATGTGTCTGCCAGATGTGACTTTTCAGCTTGGACTTTTCAACCTTCAAATCCATGAGACAGAACGCACCTCTTTTCTTTGTAAAGCACATAGCCGCAGTACTTTTGTATAGCAACACACAGTAACCTACCATCAGACTAAAATGCCTTTTTTTTCTACCTATTTTTATCACAGAGTTTGCAGGTTTGGCTAGCTTTGAAAATTCATAGCACTATACAGAGTGAAATAAGAGTCATCCACTCTTATGCAAGAGCACTCTTGCATTTTAATTTTCCTTGGATATATGTTTACATTTACATAGTTAAAATGACAATGAATTTATAGTTGACATTTATTCTTTTTTTTCATTTGCTGTTGCATGCTAAGTATTTTTCCTAGTGTACAAAATATTCTTCCAGTCATTGAAAGGGGTCAGAAGGTAAAGGCACTGGTTCTGAGTCTAGTGACCTCAATTTGATCCTTCAAAGCCACAAGGTATTAAGAAAGAACCAATTGAGCAAGTGTTCTGACTAACCCCCTACACACACACACACACTTATTTTTAATTAAATAGTCTTTATAATATCTTGTTACTAAGCAGATATATACTAGTCTAACTCTTCCTTTCTCTTGAATATTTAAGTAGCTTTGTCATTTAAAATATAATAGTGCAATAAATCTGTACAGATATTTCTACATTTGTGAAGAATGAAAAGACTGGCTCAAATATAACATCCATTTTTTAAACAAGGTATTTGTGTAGCTTTGGCTGGTCTTGAACGTACTGTGCAGCCAAGAATGACTTCAAACTTCTGCTACCTCCCAAGTCCTGGGATTAAGGCATGAACAACACTCCGTTTGTGTGGTGCCCAAATTTAACCCAGCACTTCACGCATCCAATATAAACACTCTACCCACTGACCTACATCCTGAGGGCCCCTCCCCCACCTCTGCCCAAATGCGTAATGTTCTTAATGACTTTTGACATAGTGACTTCTCAAAAGGTTTTGACCCTGTGCTACCAAAGTAGTGGATATGCCACTCACTTAACAATATTTACTTGTTCAATAAATGGTTGCTGGTGTCTTCCTTATATTTGAATATCTCTTGTTATTATTAAGGTTTAGTGTTTTCATTGGTGAGTTGTTTAGATGTAATTCACTCCTTGATTTGTCACTATGGTTACAATAGACCATTTTCCTCGGTATCTCCTGAGATATTATTTTATTTTGGCAATAACTCTTTATTCGTAACAATAATTTTTATCATCTCCCTTCCCTGTTATAGATAGTCTAAGAATTCTAGATAAGTCTATATAGTTGTAATCTGTTTGCATTTCTCATATATTACACAGAAGTTATAAGGAAACTGACTCCTTTAAAGATTACTGCGAAGATAATAGGGTAATTTGCCTAAAGGTTTTCATGGTTTGTTTTTTGTTTGGTTTGGTTTATTTTTTGTTTTGTTTTCTTGTTTCTGTTTTTTGGAAGAGGAGGAATACAAAGATTCTGGCCAAACAACTACTTTCTTATTATACAAACATTGCATTTCCCAATTGGAGTTGGGCTCCCAAGCTTAACTTGTGACTTTGTTTGGCATCGGGTGACTGTGCAGGTCAAGTTCATAAGAGATCCAGCAACTGTCTTGTGGTGGAGTCCTGAGTCATGTAAGAAAATCATTTTGTCTCTCAAAGACATGTAGAAGTTAAGGACAATCACTAGGGTCCTTACATATGGGAAGGTCACCAGAGTCATCCCAGCCCAACCTGCTGTCAGATGAACGCAGCCACCAGAGGGTTACCAAAGTACCAGCCAAAAGACCTCCATGAGAACTGTGTAAGACTTTCTTGAAGTATTGACTTTGAGGATGTCTGTGGATGCCCGCAAGAAAAGATGGCTCGCAGGTGTCTGCAATTATCTCGCCCACAGCGGGCAGCAGGTGTTCAGTGAATAGCAGAGCCCCTCAAGTTCCGGTCCATGTCATTCTGAGAACAGACTAAACCATACTCGCAGGGAAAGCAGAGACGTGTCCGCTGGGCTCTAGTGCATTCTCAGATTGTACCACGGCACCTGTGAGGAGACAGCTGAATGAAAGGAACAGAACTCTCTATAAGAGGCTAATGCCTTAAGACATATCTTAACTTTCAGGGCAGCCATCAGCAGCACAAGAGAGGGCAAGTGGCTGTCAGTGGAAGGGTACATATTATTCATCCGTTAATTAGCTGCAAATACGAGGCAAAGTTCTAGGTGCATCTCACCCCAGATGTTTATATTTAGATGGAAAGCTACTCTAAAGTGAAGACGTGGACAAATGTCTACAGCTGTGGTAGCAAACAGACTTCTCTAAGTCTCTTTATTGTTTCTACACTGCTTTGCATCTGCTCTTGCCTTATGTAGAAGCTTTTAAGCTTTGCCACCTAAACACTTTTTTGTTTATGAAAGATTAACTCCTTAAGAATGAGACTTCTTAAGAATGAGTATGGCAACGTCTGCACATCCAACACAGGGCTTCCCAAAGTCTCTAGAGTATGGAGAGGACTTCACAGCACATGGTACTGTTTTCAAGAGCTAGAGAATAAGGAATATTTACTGGTGACCTAGGTTGGCACAGCCTAGTTTAAAACAAAGATGTGAAACATGTACCCTAGATTATGACAGGAAAATACTTCTGACAAGAACAAGAGTGGATATACTTCTTTTTGAAAATAGAGGGCAGGGATAAAAGAGAGATCAGCAGATAAGAGGACTTGCTGCTCTTGCAGAGGAGCCAAGATTCTAGGGGAGCTGATACCTTGTTCTCGCTTCTGGGGACATTATACACACACAGTTTCCATAGAAGCAGACACACAGAGAGAGAGAGAGGAGAGAGAGAGAGAGAGAGACAGAGAGAGAGACAGAGAGAGAGAGACAGAGACAGAGATAGAGACAGAGACAGAGACAGACAGAGACAGAGACAGAGACAGAGACAGAGACAGAGACAGAGAGACAGAGACAGAGAGAGAAAGCCCTGTCATCTATTAAAATTATTTAAGTTTGTGTGTGTGTGTATGTGTGTGTGTGTCTGTGTCTGTGTGTCTGTGTGTGTCTGTGTGTAAGACATTAGGTGGGAATTAGGTAGTTGAGCATTGCCAATACTGAAACAAAGCAAAGCACAAATTTCTCACATCAAAACACCAACCAAGGACAACGCATACAGTAAACCTAGACCCCCCCCTGTTCAGATCTAGCCAAATGGATAGCTCATTCTCCACAGCTGTGTAGAGAGTGGGGACTGTCTCTGACATGAACTCTGGTGCCCCCTATTTGATCACTCCCCTTTAGTGGGGCAACCTGGTGGCAGTCAGAGGAAGGAGAAGCAGGCTATCTGGATGAGACCTGATAGGCTGTGGTCTTATGGTGGGGGAGGGGAGTCCCCTTCTGTCAGAGTTCTAGGGGAGGGGAATAGGGTGAAAATGGGAGGGATGGGGGAATGGGAAGATACAAGTGAGGGGATAGCAATTAAGATGTAATCTGAATAAATTATTAGAAAAATAAATAAATAAAATTTAAAACGCTATCTTTTATTTACTACATATTAAGCCAACAGTCCCTATTATGCTCTGCAAACAACAGCAACAACAAAAAGGAAAGAAATGCTACATAAAACTAAACTGTGAAAACTAAATTATTTATGTGATTTCATTTGGTGGATGTATTTCCGTGTTTTGTGCCGTTGAGCCTCACTGCTTTCTGGCATCATAATACTATTAGAAGCCGTAGTAATCTTCAGGGGAAAGTGAGATTTATCAACCCTTGTAGCATGGGATGGGAGCCAAGGCAAGAGATTAAGGGATACTGGTAAAAATTAATCAAGTTTCTCTCTGTGTACTGGCCAAGAGGATGCAGACGAATGTTATTCAGCCACTTCTCACGATGGAAACACAACTTGACCACTACCATATGCTGACTTTGAAGTTACGTGTTACTCTTTTTCCAAAAGCACTCCCATAAAAACGCCAATACTTCTGTCATTGGACGGCTTTACCCAGGAAAGAGGGAGTTGACGTAGACTGTGAAGGAGTGATCATATTCCCCAGCTCGTGGGAAACATTCCACTTTAATCCTGTTATTGCAGCATCAGAAGTTGATCTACAAACCAAGGAGCTGGCAGGAAGACAGATAAAGACACCCCGGTACATCACTCTTTTCTGTGCTGTGAAAACAACGGGTGTCCATTCCTTCGTAGAAGGTGAATGGCCTACAGTCAGTGGCCTTGAAATATGAGCTTTTCCTGTTCACTTGAGGCCACACTGAAGTTTCCAGAAACAGACAGAAGCCATCTTTCCAGTCCTCACACAAAATGAAAGCGTCATTGTGGGAGCAATTCTGAAAATGTATGAACTTCATAAAACGTTCCATTTTCCACAATGTGAGTTTGGCTACACAATCGGAACACCGAAGACCAGGGAAACTACCTACTGAGACCTCAACCTTTTATAATTGTTTGTATACTAACAGAAAATAAATCACTTGCCCCTGTGGAACGTCCATCCATAACAGTATAAACAGTAAATATATCACATTCTGAATGTGCAACACATAGCATCTTAAATGCCATAAAAGAATGAGGGAGCCAACGTGTTGAGACTTTTTTTAAGTGAGCCTCCTCCTATACTTACAGTGAAAATAAGAGTCATGAAGGTGCACACACCACACAAACAAATGCATTTTCATTTCTTTTTCTTAAATTTTTATTTTTTATAATTTATTCACATTACATCCCAGTTGTAACCCCCTCCCTCATCTCCTCCCGTTCCATTCCCATCTACCCTCCACTAGTCCTCAGAAAGGGGAGCCCTCCTCCCCTACCATCTGACACCTCATTAAGACTGCCTGCATCCTCTTCCTCTGTAGCCCAGCAAGGCAGCACCACTGGGGGGAAGTGACCAAATTGCTGGCTGTAGAGTCCATGTCAGGTAATGTTCCACACGGAGACTGAGCTGCCCACCAGCTACATCTGAACAGGGGATCTAGGCTCTCTCTGCTCATTGTCCTTGGTTGGTGCATCAGTCTCTGCAGGTCCCTCTGGGCTCCGATTTGTTGGCTTTGTTGGTCTCCTTGTCCCCTTCCTGTCCACTCTGGGTCCTTCTATCCCCCCTCTCCTCCATATGAAGACCAGTGCTCTGCCCAAAGTTTAGCTGTGAGCCTTAGCACCTGCTTTGATCTCCTACTGGGTGGAGTGTTTCAGAGGACCTCTGTGTTAGACTCCCATCCTGTTCCCTCTCTTCAACCTCTTCCAGCGTCTATTTTATATGCCCTCTAGATGAGAATGAAGCATCCTCCCTGGGGTGCTCCTAGTTACTTAGCTTCTTTAGGTCTGTAGACTGTAGTGTGGTTATCCTGTATTATATGGCTAATATCCTCTTATAAGTGAATATATACCATGTGTGTCTTTCTGGTTCTGGGTTACCTCTCTCAGAATGATCTTTCTAGTTTGTTCCATTTGCCTGCAAATTTCATGATTTCTTTGTTTTTAATAGTTGAGTAGCATTCTACTGCATAAATGTACCACGGTTTCTGTATCTATTCTTCAGTTGAGGTTGTTTCCAGATTCTGGCTATTATGAATAAACCTGCTAAGAACATAGTTGAGCAAATGTCTTGCTGTGTGGTGGAGCATCTTTTGGGTATATGCCCAGGAGTGGTATAGCTGGGTCTTGAGGTAAAGCTATTCCTAACTTTCCGAGAAAGTGCCAAATTTATTTCCAAAGTGGTTGTACAGATTTGCACTCCCACCAGCAACATAGACACAGACGGAACAGTGGGTCTGAAAACACCAGTTTCTGGGTCTCTCAGCTGAGAGGAGATCCCATGGTGAGGGATTTTCACTTTCTTAATGAAGCTGCTATACACACACACACACACACACACACACACAAACACACCCCACACACATACACATATATGTATTCCTGAATATTCCTCTGTGTGTGTGTGTGTATAGCATATTCTCAAATTCCATGTGATTGATTAAGTTTTAAAACACTCTTCCCTAGATCAAGATTTAAAGTGACTATTTCATCGTATCAACAAAAATTTGGAATTTAAATTGTTGCTTATATATTGTTTAGATTATTTATTAACTGCACATCCCAATCATAGCTCTCTCCTTTCTCAACTTCATTCGCAACCCCCTCCTTCTTCCCCCACCACCCCCAGCTCATCAGAGAAGGGGAGCCCCCCTCCAACCAACCAACCCAAGCTCCTCAAGTCACATCAGGACCGAGTGCATCCTCTTCTTGTGTGGCCTGGCAAGGCAGCCCCACCAGGGGGAAGTGATGAAAGGCAAGCAGCAGAGGCCATGTCATATACAGCCCCTGCTCCCCTTACTAGGGAACCCAACCGAAGCCTGAGCTACCTATCTGTGTAGGGGGCCTAAGTCCAGTCCATGAATGGTCCTTGCTTGATGCTTCAGTCTCGACAAGCTCCTCTGGGCCCTGGTTAGTTGGCTCTATCAGTCTTCTTGTGGAGCTCCTGTCCCCTCCAGGTCCTTCTATCCTTCCCACACTTTTCCACAAGATTCCATACTCTTCACCCAGTGTTTGGCTACGAGTCTCAGCAATTGTTTCTATCTGCTGCTGAGTGCCTCTCAGAGAACCCCTTTGCTGTGCTCATGTCTACAATCGTAGCTGAGTATCACTAGTACTGTCAGAGATTGGCTCTGTCTTGTGAGGTGGGCCTAGGGTTGGCCCAGACATTGGTTGGACATTCCCTCAATCTCTGCTCCATCTTTATCCCTGCATATCTTGAAGGTTTTGTGAGTGGGTTGGTGTTCCACTAACAGTTCTGTCTACTTAGTTCAGTCTCCATGACCCCTGCTACTAGGAGTCTCATTTAGAGTCACCCCCATATCCTCCCAGAAGCCCACAGCGTCTTAGGTCTGTCTCCAGCTTGTAACAGAGATGCCTCCACCCACTGTTCCTCTTCTCTCTGCCGGCCCTCTGTCCTCCCCACCCCACCCTCCAGATCTGATCTCCACCCTTATTTCTCTCTGCGCTCCCTTTCCTATCTCATTTCCTCTTTTCAACCACTTCTACTGTCTGTTCTTTTTTCCCCTTCTAAGTGGTTTTAAGCATCCTCCCTTGGGTCCTCCTTCTTACTTCTCTTCTTTGGACCTGTGAATTGCAGGATGTTTATCCCCTACTATATGGCTAAAATCCACTTACATTTAAGTACATACCATGTGTATCTTTCTGAGTCTGGGTTACCTTACTCAGGATGATCATTTCTAATTTCATCCATTTGCCTATAAATTTCATGGTTTCCTTGTTTTTAATAGCTGAGTAGTATCCATTATGTAAATGCAACACAGTTTCTTCATCAGTTGAGGAACATCTAGGTTGTTTCCAGATCTGGCTATTACAAATAAAGCTGCTATGAACATAGTTGAACAAATCTCCTTGTTGTGTGGTGGAGCATCTTTCAGGTACATGCCCAGGAGTGGTATAGCGGGGTCTTGAGGTTGAACTATCCCCAATTTTCTGAGAAATCCCCAGATTGATTTCCAAAGTGGTTGTACAAATTTGCACTCCCACCAGCCAAGGGAGGAGTGTTCCCCTTGCTCCACATTTTCATCAGCATGTGCTGCCACTTGAGGGTTTTCCCCCATGTTAAAATTTGCATTTATTTAACACAGAGAGTAATGTTTAAAAGGTTACCCTCCAAGTGTTTGTAAAATTTCAGTTATCACACTATTTATCTGGGCCCTAATATAGGAGAAAATTGGAAACATAAATGTTCAAATGAGAATTTTCTAGATATTATTGTAGAAGATAGTCATCATAAGTAAAACATAGACCAAAAAAACCCAGATTCTATCCATTTTCATCCAGCATAATTTTTATCTGCAACATTTAGTGCTGCATTTGTTGCATATCTAGATTCTAAGTTGAAAAAAAGATCATACATGTAAATTCGTGTATAGATGTACACATGCCCTGTGCATTTACATTGTAAGTATAGCTAACATAGTTTATGACCTTCTGTTCAAATTATATAAATTGTTTAATATTGTATATATTCTTAAATAAAAGGAGAACATCAGAAATTATGTGAAATTTATATTTCTAGAAGCACAAAGAGAAAAATTAATCAGAATATCCCCCACCCCACCCCCAATTGATGTGCTGCAGTACTGGGCAATGAAGCTTTGTTATTTAAGAATTTGGGATTATCCTGCATTCAGAGAACACTAATTTGTTAATTTGCTTAGTTATTTTACTGATTGCACTTGCTAATTAAAAACTCTCTGCCTTTGGCAGCTCGTGTGTGTGTGTGTGTGTGTGTGTGTGTGTGTGTGTGTGTGTGTGTGAAGCATACCTACAGGAATATGTGTTAAGAGTAGAGGACCTGACACCTTGTATCCAGGGATTGAATTCAGGTTGTCAGGCTTACATGCAAGCACCTCCACCTTGTAGTCCCATTTTAGCTTTTTTGTTTTGTTTTGCTTTGTTTTTTGTTTGGTTTGGTTTGGTTTTGGTTTTGGTTTTGGGGATTGTTGTCTGTTTGTTCGTTTGTTCGATTTTTGGTTTTTTGAGACAGGGTTTCTTTATGTAGCCATGGCTGTCCTGGACTCACTTTGTAGACCAGGCTGGTCTTGAACTCACAGTGATCCAACTGCTTCTGTTTCCCGAGTGCTGGGATTAAAGGCATGCACTATCAGACCCTGTTCCATTTTAGCTTTTATTTCCTCTGTTTCATGTTGTCTCATCTTCTCTTCACTGTTCTCTTTTGCATTTTCTTCTGTAGTACTATTTTAGGCCCTTTACTGACTTTTATTATGTTTATCTCTTTACATCTGTGATTTCTTTATCCAAGGATTCAACTACCCATGAGTGGAGAATACTAACCAGCTGTGCATGGAGGCTCACAACCCATGAGTGGAGAATACTAACCCGCTGTGCATGGAGGCTCACAGCTGCAGCCGAGCACTCCTCAGGCTGAGGCAGGAAGATGGGGACTACAAACTCTAAAGCAACACAGCACCATTTCCCGCTGGGGCCAACCATCCATTTTCTTAATTTCCTTCATGTTCCTATTTATTCTTTTTGTCACTTGAGTCATTGATCTTAGCCATTCTGACAGGTGTAAGATGGAATCTCAGAGTTGCTTTGATTTGCATTTCCCTGATGACCAGTGATGTGGAGCATTTCTTTAAGTGCTTCTGGGCCATTAGAGATTCCTCTGTTGAGAATTCTTTGTTTAGCTCTGTGTCTCATTTTTAGTTGGATTTTTTGGTTTGTTGTTGTTTAATTTCTTGAATTCTTTATATATTTTGGAGATTAGCTTTTGTCAGATGTAAGACTGGTGATCTTTTCCCAATCAGTAGACTGCCATTTCATTCTATTTCCAGTGTCCTTTGCTTTACAGAAGCCCTTTCAGTTTCAAGAGGCCCCACTTATCACTTTTTTATCTTAGAGCCTGAGCTGATGAGGTTCTGTTCAGGAAGCTGTCTCCTGAGCCAACACGTTCAAAGTTCCTCCCAACATTATTTTCTAATAGATGTAGTGTATCTGGCTTGTAGTGAAGGCTTTGATCTACTTGGATGTAAGTTTTGTGCAGCGTGATAAATATGGATCTATTTGCATTTTTCTACATGTAGACATTCAGTTAGACCAGCACCATTTGTTGAACATGCATTCTTTTTTTCAATGCTTAACTTATATTTCATATAAATTTCTTGCTTAATTTTTTTCTTCTTCTTAAAATGAAACAGGAGCTTCAATACCCCAAGGTATTTTTTATTTAATCATCTTGTATACCATCTAGAAGGAAAGTGAGCATGAAAAGAAAATTTTGTTTTAATTTTACAGTAAAATTATATTTATATAAATATAAATGAAAGCATGAATAAATTTGTTATATGTAGGTTAATAAGAACAACTTCTGGTTGCCGGGCGTGGTGGCACACGCCTTTAAACCTAGCACTCGGGAGGCAGAGGCAGGCGGATCGGTGTGAGTTTGAGGCCAGCCTGCTCTACAAAGTGAGTCCAGGACAGCCAAGGCTAACACAGAGAGACCGTGTCTCGGGAAAAAAAAAAAAAAAAAAAAAAAAAAAGAACAACTTCTGGGCTGGATGGTCTGGTGATCTATCATAGTCTATTCAACAAGCTCTGAGGCACAGAAAGACTCTGTCTCAAAAACATAAGACCAACAGCACCTCAGGAAAGACACCTGAGATTGACATCTTTCCTCAGTGTATACATGCACACATATGTACATGAACCTGTGTAAACATTCATCCTTGGGTATACATACAAGACCTCAACCTCACATTTTTATAATAATTGACTAAAATCAGATCATATATTTAAATGTAAAACATAAGTTCTATATTCAAAAGTAGTAGGAAAAATCATTAAGACTTATGGCTTAGTGAAGGACCCTGTTAAGAGCCTTAAAATTGCATTAGAAGAATGACGTCATTCACGGACTATGGACTTAGAGAGAAAGACAATGCCTTAGGTCTAGTAAAAACACAATAAATAAACCAAGGACCAAACAAACGGCCTGTAACAAATGCAGCTTGGTGCTGGGAGACACTAAAACGTGCCCCAACCACAAACAGCATCAGGCTGATGACTCTTGACAGTGGCACCACCATTGTGCTACACATGTTTTCAAGGGACTAAGAACTTGAAGGGGTGGAGGACGCATGTCTTTACATTGTGTGGCTACACGTGCATGGCCTTTGTAGAACTGGTCATGGCTCTTGAGTGTTTCCAGACTACCAAGGCAGAATGGCCCCCAGGGAGCTCGGAAAGCCTTGGAGGTGCTGGTGAAGGAATTGGGGTTGAGTTTTTAAATTGAAAGAAAAGTGATGAAGTACTCAGAAGAGGGTCGGGAGGCTCTGGAACAGCATCTTGTTTTCCTCTAGAATCTGCGTTTGTTTGTTGTTTGGTGAGGCAGTAACCAGTAGGAGCTGGGGCCAGTTCGGAGAAAGCAGGTCATTCGAGGTATTTCCTGTATCTTATCCTGTTCTCTTCCTAGATTCCCTTCCTTCTACTTCCTGCTCCCATGATACAAACTGTCTATGTCCTCCCTGCAGAAATGGAGTAAAAACCTCTGAAAATGTGAACTCATTAAGCTTCTATTTTTCTCCCTGTCGGGCATTCTGTCACAGGACCTACAATTATTGGTTACACTAGTGTGACCACACTTATGTTTATCCATTTCTCCTCTTTCTGAGCCCACTATGGTTTATTCCACCCTTGCAGGTCTAGGAAGATAGCTTTTTCCAGGCTCATCAGGGGCATCCATGTTCCTAAACCTCGGAGCTAACATGAACTCTTCTTCCCCTGCCATGACATGTCACCAGCATAGCACATGCCTGGCCAGCTTTTTCTTCCCTCTCATCTCTTCCCTCACCAGATCCTCAAGGCTCTACCCTTCCCAACTCCTCTCCACCTCTGGCACTACTGTTCATACCTTCTTTGCAAATTAATTACATGTTTAAAGAAAGGATAGAGGCAATGGAGTTTGTGGTAGACACGAATTTCCCAGGACCAAGTCCGCATTGAATCCTAGGTCAGAGCAGGAGCTGAACTGTACAGAGGTGAAGGTAAAGAAGACGCTGACAGGGTCTTGGAAATCATGGGAAGACCCTGGTAACAAAATCTTGGTACACAGTCTGGTCCTGATAACACCACAGAAAATATGCATGTTAGATTAGAGGGAGGACCTGCTCCATGGATTTCTGGATCCACCACAGGTAAGCAGCCTATTGAAGGAATCAGATAAACCATAGCAAAACCTGGAAACACCCAGGTCTCTTTAAATTCTCGTTAATTAGTGAAGGCAGCTTCACATTGCAAAGCTGACTCTGTTATAACAAGAAGGTACATAGAAGAAGCAGTCTTTCTATTTCATCACCAGTCAGTTCCTTCCTCAGTTACACTGTCTGTTCCTTGTGTGTTTTACTTTTCTTTCTAGAACTTTCACTTTCACTCCTCTTCTTCTTTGTCACTTTTATTCATCTTTAGAGCCTTTCCATGACTCAAGTAGTGAGATCAGCCAGCCTCTTTGGATTTCAAGTCCTTCGTCATCAAATAAGGTTTAACAATGTCCAGATATTCAAACATCCACTGGCCATTGTCCAACTAAGATAAAAGAACAAGAAAAAGATCATTGGCAAAGCTGAAAACTCACCTAGTAAAAGGTATAGGAAACCCTAAGTATAATATCTCTCTCTCTCTCTCTCTCTCTCTCTCTCTCTCTCTCTCTCTCTCTCTCTCTCTCTCTCTGTCTCTCTCTCTCTTTCTCGCTCTCTCACACACACACATACACACACACAAACACTCACATATGTGTGTGAACATTAAGCACCATAAAAAGATATGATATTGATAATTATTGTTAGCTTTATCCTTGGGCTAATTGTATGTGTAAAGATTCAGAGTAAGGAATAATGTTGAAGATTTTATGGCCACCAGTGCATCATCCACATCACTTATTTACCCTCTTCTCCTTTGCCTTCTGTGCTCATTGGAAATAAAAGGCTGCAGTAGGGTCAAGTGCTTCCATTAAAAAGCTAAGGCAAAAATATTCTCTTTGGGTTTATTTCTAAAAAAAAACAAAAAAACAAAAAAACAACAACAACAACAACAAAAAACATGCTCAATCGAGAACTAAGAAAACAAGTTCTCAACTGCGAGAGCTCAAGAATACAAAGAAGGTAGACTTTCCCGCAAGCAAATTGTGAATTCTTTATTTTGAAATGGAGTCCCAAGTTGTTCAAGAATCTGGGAGATCACTATCGCTGTACATGGGGAAACCACAGGGAAGTGCAGAGGCTATGCGCTGTAGACGTAGAAAACTTTTTTTTAGCTTTAAGGGTGGCAGCAAAAAGTTTTCAGTTGGTGAAGTACCAACAGGTTCTTATCACACTGGGATCATCCTCGCAAGCCCAGCAAGCAAAAGCCATTACAGGGCTTTAAGTCATCAAACAAAGCTCATATTCCTTTTATCCATCTTTAGTTTATCTTGAAGAAACGACTGGGCTTTTCTCAAACACTAGGATTATTCCTGGGTGTATGTGTGTTCAAGAACGTGTGCGTGTGTGCCTGTGTGTGTACGTGTGTGTGTGTGTGTGTGTGTGTGTGTGTGTGTGTGTGAGTGTATGCACAAGACTGAGAAAAAGAAATAAGTGTAGGTGGCACACACACATGCAAGTAAAGATGAGGCTTGGGGAATTACTTTAAATTATGGCAATCTTTTAAAATTAATATTATTTAAGTGAGCTGTGTCTCTCAGGCCCATTTCAACAATAATTCTTTTAAATTGGAATTTATTACAAGCAAATACTACACTTGGAAGTGGCCTTTAGATTGCCTATACACATTAGGCTAAGGACACGTATTAATAATTCAGAAGGCTTCACTTTCATTTCCTCTCATCCGATCATCTAATGCTTTAGGTGCTAATGTGAAGGGAATAGCAATTGTGTGAACACAGTTCTTTTGTTAGCATATTAAAATAATGGAGGACTCTGAGCTGTCAACCCTTTTATGGCAGTCAGGAACAGTGAGGGAGGAAGTGGGAACAGTGCCAAACACATTAGAACAACCCCCGTTGATATGGGCTTCTTTTTTTTTTTTTTTTTTTTTTTTTTTTTTATTATTAATTTATTCTTGTTACATCTCAATGTTTATCCCATCCCTTGTATCCTCCCATTCCTCCCCCCCCCCATTTTCCCATTATTCCCCTCCCCTATGACTGTTCCTGAGGGGGATTACGTCCCCCTATATATTCTCATAGGGTATCAAGTCTCTTCTTGGCTACTTGCTGTCCTTCCTCTGAGTGCCACCAGGTCTCCCCCTCCAGGGGACATGGTCAAATGTGAGGCACCAGAGTATGTGAGAAAGTCGTATCACACTCTCCACTCAACTGTGGAGAATATTCTGACCATTGGCTAGATCTGGGAAGGGGTTTAAAGTTTACCTCCTGTATTGTCCTTGGCTGGTGCCTTAGTTTGAGCGGGACCCCTGGGCCCAAATCTGCCTATCATATTGTTCTACTTGTAGATTTCTAGGACCCTCTGGATCCTTTTATTTTGCTGTTCTCCCATGCGTCTCTCATTTAGAGTCCCAATAGGATGCCTTCCCCTCTGTCCCAGTTTCCTGGTAAGTGAAGGCTTTCGTGGGACATGCCCCTTGGGCTAGTATGCAGATATAAGTGAGTATATTCTTACCAGTTGTTCATTTTCCATAAAAAGTAAAAAATAAAAGCATTGTTTTGTTCTGGGTTTTTTCCCCTTCTTTTCCTTTTCCAGGCTATCCATAGAAGCTCACAACCATTGTGACCGCCATCTCACTAAGGAACAGTCTCACCAGGATTGTAAATGGCACAGCCAAGCTGAACCTATCAGGAGCCACCTGTGCCTCTCCATTCATAAATGTGGCTCAAAGACCCATTTCCCATTCATGATGATGGTAATTAGTACAACCTGCACAACGAATGTGACAACGAATGACTGAAACAGAAAAAAAAAAAGTCATCTTATTTACATCAGAATCCCTGCACCAGTACTCCCTTGCGGATGAAGGTGCTCTGTATTTTCCAAAACTGCAGAATTATTAATAGTAAGCAGTGCCACACACAAATAAAAGAATTACAGCGGCAGGGGAGGACAGACATTCCCTCCACTTAAGTGACATATGGTGCACACACTTGACAAATTTAAATCTCTTGGGATTTCGCTAGGTCCTTCCCCTCCTATCTTCAAGTGGACTATAAAAGTGCCTGCATTCTGAAATCTGGAGAGCATCACACAGCTAAAGGAAAATCTGACAATTTATGACTGGAGCCCATTTGCTTATTATTCACCAAAACCCCTGTCCTTGTGCTCCCCTCCACATTTAAATCTGCACATATCATAAGTGTCCTCTGAAGATTAGCAACATAAGCAATGCAAATTGTGCACCAAACCTCTGCTTTTATGCAGATGAACGACCCTTCAGTTTCACCTCTGCTATTAACTTAATTAGCCTAATTTCTCTGAACACTGGCTCGTTGGCACGGAGTGGAGGAACTTTGGCTGCACCCTCTCTTTCCTGGATGCACTTTTTGAAGTGAAAGTGGGGAAGATAAGAAGGAAAGATCTGGAACTGGGCAGCTGAAGCCAGATTTGGGGGAGAAATGATGAATCCTTGGCCAGCAGCAGGGACACGTTCTCCCGCAACCATAGGGCAGGAATACTTAGGGAGAGGTGCAGGTTCTGTTCAGCCCAGCGGCACTCTCTCGCTTTTAAAGCATATCACACTGAGATCACCCCCATTATGTTAAAACATAATAGGAGCTGGTGCTCTGTGCATTATTTTGATCGTGGAGCAGAGCATAAACTCTAAAGTTAGGCAGCATGATCTCTGTGCCTTTAGTGGAGCTCATTAAAGTGGAATACTCTCCTCCAGATCTTCACTCACTAAGCAATGTTTAAAGGTTTTAATCAGCCTACAGAGTCCCCATACAAGAGATAGTTTTTTTTAAAGCAAATCTTCATGACAGTGTGGTTTGCATCATGGTTTTAAAATCCCATTGACTTAAAACGCAGGAAGGACATGGTCTTTGAATAAAAGATGTTGCGAATTTCTAATCTTCTAATTAAAAAATAAGAAAGGTCTGTGTTCAGGTAGAGAGTAAGCATTGCATCAAATTATGCAGCCTTTTGGATGATCCAATATCAGCTTAATAACCTTTACCATGTAACAAAATTGTGAATATTAATCTTCATTCTGAACCCAAGCTAGGTTTTCCTGGCTCAAGTACGAAGGGATGAATTCTAACAATAAGAGCAGTTCTAAATTACTTGAAATTGGCTTTATAACTGGAAGATAGGCAAAGCTCTGATAAAGCAGTGCTCATTTCTCCATGCTATTTCAATATCCTATACAATTTTTCATCACTGAAAGCATTCCCAAAGCACCCTCACAAATAAGTCCCAAAAACACCAAATAAATAAGGCACATCCCATGATGGATGACAATGTTCCATTTTCTAACAATGAGATGCAAACTATTTTACCTAATTGTAGCTGCGTAAGGCTTCTGACCTCCTCCCATCGACATAGACTTGCTTTGCTGAAATGAGAGTGGGAGTCTCGGTCCTTTGCAGATACAAAAAGTAATGGTGCTGAAGCTTTCAATGGTTATATGTTATGACTTACAAACCAAGCCTCCTTCAAACACAACAAACAAAATGGAGATGGCTTTTGTTCTTTTTTCAGATGGGACTCTTGTAGCCCAAGTTGGTCTCAGACCCATTATGCATCTGAAGATGACTCTGAAGTTCTGATCCTCCTGCCTCTCCCTCCCCACGTGCTGGGGATACAGGTTTGCACCACCACCGTGTGCAACTTACACGGGGCTGGAGACCAACCTAAGGGTTCCATTTATGTTAGGCAATCACTGTAACAAGTCAACTACTTCCCCAACTTCTATGGACCAAGGAGCACTATGCAGAACGGGTCAACAGGACGCCTTTTATGAAGAAAGAAGCACTCACCAGATACCAACTCTACCACCCTTTTCCTACATGTGAGTCCAGAGCTATGAGAAATGGCTATCTGTTGTTTGCAAGTACCCAGTTTTTTTGATACTTTATTCTAGAAGCTCAAGTGGACTAAAGCTGTATATTAATTAGGGCTCTCTAGAGGACCAGAACTGAAAGGAAATTTTTTAAATGGTTTTGTTGTTGTTGTTGTTGTTGTTGTTGTTGTTTATTTTGGGACTGTCATTTAGTTACTTTTCTCCCTTTTCTTGTAGTCTGTTGTTAGATTGCCTTACATGATATAGTCCAGGTGGCAGTGCTGCAATGGCTTTCTTCACACTGCAGAGGCTGAGAACCAGCTAGCATCTCAATCCACAAGTCCAGGTGCCTCAGCAGTTCCAGGATGGTGCTGAAGGCCTGGAAGATTCTGGGAGTATCAGCCTCTGGTCTTCAGTTCATGATGAAAAAAAGGTAAAGAATCTGGGTTCTGTTAACAGCCAAAGAATGGCAGCAGTAGTAGCAGCAAGATGGCACCAGGGTAGATGAACTTGCCAGCATAATGTGAAGCCAAACAAGCAAAAAGCAAAATCATTTATTGCTTAAACTTCCTTTCATCTGGGCTGCTACCATATGGCACATACCACATTTTGGGTGGGTTTTCCCACTTCAGTTAAACTGATCAAGAAAATCCCTCACAGATGGGCCCAACAGTTTGTCTCTTTGTCGATTCCAGCTCTAATCAAAATGGCATGATCTAGATTCACCTAGGAGGCAGCCGTGTGTGTGTGTGTGTGTGTGTGTGTGTGTGTGTGTGTGTGTGTGTGTGTGTGTAAGTTTCAGTCTTTGTTAACTGAAATTTAGGAGCACTGTCTCAAGTTTGGATGCTGAACTGAATAAAAAAGAGGGAGCTGGTCACCGTCATTCGCCTCTCTGCGCTTCCTGACTGGGGATATAATGTCACCAACTGCCACAAGCTCCTGCTGCCATGCCTGCTCTGCCATAAGGAACTGTACCCTCAAAATATGAGCCAAAACAAATTCTCCTTTTAAGTTGCTTTTCCAGATAATATTTCCCAACAGTGAGAAAACAAATACAGGTGATGTATTTCCACATCAGTCCACTAAAAGTAAAAATAAAAAATTAAAAAGCACAGCATTGGCTCACATTCAAGTGTCACAAGAGGATCCTTTGGGTGCTTTACGAAGTGAGGCAGCATTAATTCTTTCACTTAGCGTATATAGGGTTGCTGCCCTCTGAGTGACAAGCACTGGACAGATGTGAGGTATGAATTTGACACAATTCATTTCAACATGTGTCTCCACTCTATTTTAATCGTTTTCATTATATTTTCTGTTCACACTGAATATAAAGAGTTTAAGGAATTGATACAGGACAGTTATGCCCCTAATTTGAAGTTTGGAACTCAGGGCTTCTGATCAGGTCTACACTAAAGTTAACTCAATAATCAAAAATATAAAGTAGATGTGAATGTAGCAGTAATTTGAGAATATGTAACACACAGTCCAGGAATTTAGACCAAAAATGAATCACCTTACTGTACCAACTTGCCTCTACATGTTTTAATTAAAGAGAAATGTTTTGACTTTACAAAACATCAGAACAGAAATTTTAAGCCTTCTCTCTAGCAGAGGGAAAGAAAAAAATCCTTCACTTCTTAGTTTTTCAAGGGCAGACAGGTGGCATGCAAACTCAAAACATTATAGAAATAAAAAAAAAAGATTTAGCACAAGAGACAAGAGAAACACAGCATGAATTAAATGTTATTCACACCAGGTGAGCCAAGAAAATCTTTTTAGTGTCCCTTGGAATTCTTAGGATTTCATTAATTCTGATCCTTGTTTTGTGTCATGCTTATCACCTCAGGGATGAGTCTAGAATGACTCATTCTCTATTTTATATCCATTAATGTTAGCTCTTTAATACAAACAAGATGGATATTCACTATTCTAAAACATTATGTTCCATGTACATTTACCAACTTTCTTCTGTCTCCCAGGCCTACCCACTGCAGGCTGGCTGTGCACATTCCTGATGTTACTGTTATATCTTCACCGTGGTTATCCCGTAGCATCTCTGGTGGTCCATAGCGACATCACCCAGAGTCAACTCCAAGAGCAAACATGTTTTTGTCACAGATGTCACCAACTACTGGGGTCACTGTAATGGCTTAAGTATGAAATGACTCCTGTAGGCTCATGTATGTGAACACTGGGTCTCCAGCTGGTGGTAGTATTTTAGAAGGCTGTAGAACCTATCTGGGGGAAGTGGTTGTTGGGTCCTGGGCCTTAATGGTTACAGCCACCTGGCTTCCGACTTTCTCGGTCAGCTAGCAAACAGTCTTACGTTCTCACGATTGCTGACAGTACTCGCTCGTCCGTCTATCATGCATTCCCCATCGTGGTGCTCTGCATGTGAAATAAAGTTCCTCTGACTAAGTTGCTCATACAAGATAGTCTGTCACAAGACAAGTAAATGCAATCATTAAAAACAGAAAACAAATTTCGGAAATTCCTTGTTTTTAATAGCTGAGTAGTATTCCATAGTGTATATGTACCACAGTTTCTTTATCCACTCTTCTACTGAGGGACACTTAGGCTGTTTCCATGTTCTGGCTATTATGAATAAGGCTGCTATGAACATGGTTGAGCAAATTTTCTTGTTGTGTGCTGGAGCATCTTCTGGGTATATTCCAAGGAGTGGAATAGCTGGGTCTTGAGGAAGCCCTATTCCCATTTTTCTGAGATAGCACCAGATAGATTTCCAAAGTGGCTGTACTAGTTTGCATTCCCACCAGCAATGAAGGAGTGTTCCTCTCTCCCCACATTCTCGCCAGCATGTGGTGTCGCTTGAATTTTTGATCTTAGCCATTCTGATGGGTGTAAGATGGAATCTCAGAGTTGTTTTGATTTGCATTTCCCTGATGACTAAGGAGGTTCCAGAAGCAGAAAGAATCAAATGGTATATACTCACTTATATCTGCATACTAGCCCAAGGGGCATGTCCCATGAAAGCCTTCACTTACCAGGAAACTGGGACAGAGGGGAAGGCATCCTATTGGGACTCTAAATGAGAGACGCATGGGAGAACAGCAAAATAAAAGGATACAGAGGGTCCTAGAAATCTACAAGTAGAACAATATGATAGGCAGATTTGGGCCCAGGGGTCCCGCTCAAACTAAGGCACCAGCCAAGGACAATACAGGAGGTAAACTTTAAACCCCTTCCCAGATCTAGCCAATGGTCAGAATATTCTCCACAGTTGAGTGGAGAGTGTGATACGACTTTCTCACATACTCTGGTGCCTCACATTTGACCATGTCCCCTGGAGGGGGAGACCTGGTGGCACTCAGAGGAAGGACAGCAAGTAGCCAAGAAGAGACTTGATACCCTATGAGAATATATAGGCGGATGTAATCCCCCTCAGGAACAGTCATAGGGGAGGGGAATAATGGGAAAATGGGGGGGGGGAGGAATGGGAGGATACAAGGGATGGGATAAACATTGAGATGTAACAAGAATAAATTAATAAAAAAAAAAAAAAAAAAAAAAAAAAAAAAAAAAAAACAGAAAACAACTGAACGCCAGGAGAAGCTCCCATTTGAATGAGCCCCTGGTGCTGTGAACTGCAGAAAAGGGTCTCATCTCCTCCGCGTCCCAGAGAGATAAAGCACGACCGTTCTCGCTGTAGCCCTCTTCACCAGAATTGTCATTCTCTTATATAAGAAAGATGAGTGGGAAATGGAAATTTAAGTAACACAAGACAACTCGTTCCACTTAAGAAATCTCTTCAGGATCTTGGGCACATTCCTGAAATGCATGGCATCTTTGCAGGGTGGCAATGTTTGCCACTCACCCCTGACCTGGGTTGTTGAAGCATGCCAAGAGTCCTGATTAAGACACCAATAAAGTATGTCAGGCTTCTGGATGAGATAGCCACATAGGCTACGCATGAAAGGGGTGTCACAGATATCCACGCACAAACAGAACCTGCTTCAAGCCTGATACTCCTCCTCAGTATTTTCACTTATTAAGAGTTCAATTTTAGGGAATGCCATTAAGCATACAGATGAAGAAGAGACCTATTAATAAATGGATTTTTAATCTGAGTTGTTCTCTTAGAAGATTCTAGGAGCTATTCTTTTGGGGGGATGAAGGTAGTCCTACTGAAAAACAAACATCATATAATTTCACGATGGTTTCTCTCCCCTGTTCCTCCCATATCATTCTCACCTCCCTACCCACCCAAATCCATATCCTCCCCTCTCTTTCTCTCTCTCAGAAACAAAAACAGGCAAAAAAAAAAAAAAAAGAAAGAAAGAAAGAAAAAGAAAACCACACACACACACACCTTTAAAATAACACAAATTTGGGAGCCATAAGAAAAATACCAATAAGATCTCCCAAAAAAGGTCCAAACAAAGATATATGAAAACAAAAAGTCTACAAATTATCACTGAATTAGTTTTGTGTTGGCCATCTCCTAGCCTGAGACCTACCCTTAAGTGTGGTTAATAGGCCCAGTGAGACCTGTAGGAAGTATTCTTCCTCAGGCTTCTTCTGTGTCTTTGAATTGAAATTCTCTGGTGACCACATAAAGTGAATTATCCAGTCAAATCTGACCTAGCCTCCTACTGTTCCTTCTGACACACAAACTCCTGAATTGAAAGTTACATCAACTTTTCAAATCCATAAAAACAATGAACACAATCCCACTAAGAGATGAGTACTCCAGTGTCCTTTCTGCAGTGAAGGGAAGTCATACTTTTCTACTTTAAAGAATTTGTCAGACCACAAGACAAATGATTTTCCTCAGTTTTTCCATGTTATAAAAGAAGATATGTTTTGATGATGTTTTCAGTTGTTCATATGATTGTGACTTGTGAGGCAACAATAATTTTTGGGAAAGCTGTGAAACAGAAAGCTATTCATCAACACTGTTTCTGTGGGAGGAGGGAAAAGAGCAGGGTTGAGGGGAGAAATCTTGGTGGAAACCCACCAAGTAGAGAAGCACCATACTGGCAACTGGCAGATATATTATGCGTGCATGTTTGGGGTAGCAATGGGATGTTCTTATAGCCAAACTTAGAAAGTTAAATCAAAAGGCAGGATGCCAATGCTGGACCTACTTTGCAGTGCTGGAAGGGCTCCTACTCTATCCACTAAGGATGCTGTCACAGCTGAGCGAGCTGACAGAGACATAATTTATAAGGGATTTGTACAAAGCTAGTTGAGAAGAAAAGTAGGAGTTAGGAACACTACTCTGTGCGTCGTCTGCTTACCCCTGAAGCACATCGGCCACCTGTGGGCTCCCGTGCTAATGTGCAATTTCATCAGAAAATAGGAAAAGTTAGGGAAATTGAACTACATGTCTCACTTCTAACTTGAATTTAGTTGAGAATACTCAAATGCAAGCTCAGACACTGAACTTTTCCAGTGACTGAAGATACAGTTTGGCCTGAGGTCCAACAATTGTATCAGCTTATAGTGCTACGGGTCTTCCTGAATCCCTGGGGTTTGTTTGGATTTTGGTTTCTGCTTTGTTTTGGTTTGGTTTTGGTTTTTTTGAGGTCTGATATCACAGATATGACATCAGACATTCAGAAGTTCAGGGTTTGCACCACAGAAGTGTACCTGTTAATTTCACAACTCTCCATGTTGTAATGCTGAGCCAATAGCTTCACCTGTAATTCTTCGTTAACATAGAAACTCACAACTGCTCAAAGTACAGAGAATAAGTGTCTAAAGTGCTCAACTAGAAAAGGGACATCTATATTACCTCCTTGCTTCTCAAAACTCAGGCACCATCAAGCAAGAGAGTGGGTGGTCAAAGCTGGAAATCAAGGAGTACCTAGTTGAAACAGCATCTTCTGGGTATGATGGGGCACTGTACTTGCGAACTCACATTGCCTGTGGTTATCTGCACAAGACTTCCACAGGACCAAACCGGTCAAAAATCCAGGATGGAGGTGAGGAGGGTCTCACAAGCTGCTATTCATAGCTAAGGAACTATTGATAGTTGCTGGCACATGAGGAGACTGGTGAGATGCCTATGAGATGTCCAGGAGCCCCAGAAATGCATCTTTCCTGAGTAACCCCCATGCTGGGTGGGGTGTGGTCTGATTTTTTTGTTTTTGCTTTTGTTTTTCTTTTTTCCCTACCAACTAGTAAGTAGCCTCTGTTAACTCCTCAGATGACTAAGATAAACTTGGGTGGGATTATTTCTTTGGTCTGTCATTGGTGCCCTTTCAGATGTGGGGTAAACATTTGTGTGTACTGAGATAAAAAGTCATTTGTGTTTCAGACAGCTGCCTTTCACTCTATATTCAAATGTCTGACACCAAGCTAGAGCCACTCTGAGGACTCATTTCTCAGGTTTCCTAATCCCATTCATGAGAGTCCAATCTTAAGACCTAGTCACCTCATGAAGACTCCTCCTCTAACTATCACTCCATTAACTGATAGCATTCCACTGCATGGAGGGGGAACTTGGCGCAGGCATCTGCTCTGTGACAACATATTTGCTAAAGTTTATGCTCTTAAACAAAATGCCAAAAACAGGGCCTAGTTTTCTGTAGGCCAGAGTCCTGGAGAGCTCACTGCTCCTGGCAGGAAGAACTCTGCATCAATATGCGGCACTCACAGGTAGAGAAAAGCAACATTGAAATGATAGATTCTAGGTTTGTTCTTTCAGTGGGGAGCAAGAGATTGACAGTTCCAAGTTCTCCAAGAAATTACAATTCTTACACCCCAAGAATTTTCACTAACCCTGCATCATAAACGTGGTGCCGCCTACTCTTTTAATTAGAAGTAACATGGAAGGGCAATCCGGTGTGGTAGTGTGTGCCTGTGATTCCAGCAGGAAGGTTGTGGCCTGAAGATCCCAAGTCAGAGACTAACCTGGCCTGTACAGTGCACAGTCTGTATTTAAAACTTAGAAGAATGCAGTGAAAGAAAGAGTTGCAGTTTCCAGTCATCTTCAGTCACACTTCCATGAAGCTTAAAACAATTTATGGATGGTGGTATAGTTACTTGTTTTATCTATGTAATAAAACACTTAACAAGAATCTAACCTAAGGGAGGAAGTAGCCCTGACTTACTTGGGCTCATAGTTTTGTGAATACAGCCCATTATGGCAGGAAGTCAGGGAGGCGGGAGGTTGAGGCACCTATTTATATTGTGTCTGCAACCAGGAAGCAGAAGGAAATGAATTCTGGGGTGCAGCTAGTTTCCATTTTATGTAATTCAAGACTCACATCTGGGGAATGACACTGTTTACATTAGGATGAGGCTTCCCAGGCCAATGAACCAAATCAAGACAATCTCTCACAGGCATGTCTGCTGTGGGAGCCTAGAGACTGTCAGGCTGGCAGTTAACATGAACCATTTCCCTTGTTAAGCACAAACCGCACTAGTACCAAGGGACTCTCACAATTGCATAATGCAAGTTTCTTCTTGCAAAGACTTCTTTTTGGGAAAGAAAAAAAAATGCTAACCAAGTACTGCCTATGAAAGTGATTCATAAAAGCATACAGAAATGAGATAGTTAATTTGTCCACAGATATCAGAAGTCCCCTCAAACCTCACTAGATAACTGAATAAACTATCTGGGAAGAATTCTCTAGCAATCATTTCTTTGGGTTACCTTTCAAGGTCATGAGGAAAGATTTTAAACTTTTTGGATGAGAACAACAGAACTGCCAAATCAAGAGACCGAGAATATAAAGGCTAGTGTAACTGGTGAGGGGAGAGAAACGGAGAGTAAAGCAAAGGAAATCAAACAGATAGGAGTACCTACACTTGGGGAACAGGACCACTGATGCTGTAAGTAATGGAAGGAATAGGAAGATGTAGTTGGTGGGGGTACAATACCAATTAACAGCCTGGAAGAAAAGGAATCTGAAGAAAATCCCTTATAAATTCCTGGACTTTGTGTTTCCCAAAATGCCTCCCATCTTCTGCAAACTACCCTGGGTCTCCTTATTGTGATTATGTATGGTATACTACTGGGATAAACCTACACTTGGTGATGGTAACAGATACAATGTATCTTTAGCTCCGCTCTGGTTTCTCACCTGGCGCACTGGAAGCCCCCAGGACAGTTTCCAGCACTTGGACAGCTCCTCCATTTACCCAAGTCTCTGACCTAACTGCACAGGAAACCCGGTACTCTACCCTGGACAGCCAGAAACTGGCAAATGTATAATCACCCACATGGACACCAGAGAAATACAATGCCGGCCCAGATGTATGTGCGCCAGGCTTCCATTCCCTGAGTTGGATGACGCTGACACATGTCAGCGAAGCTCACAGAGAGCAGACATGAAAAGTCATCATTGCCCAAAATACTGTACAGTCAGGCATAAGACTTTTCTATGCCAGTTTTTAACCTTCATTTTTGCTTCCTGGGATGATATTTCCTCAGTATGTATGTACTTGCTAACAAGTTCCTGCCTTAGGAACTGAGGTAGGAGCAAATCCACAGTGGGACCCCTAAAGTCTACAGTGAAATCTAACCAATCTTACTAAGATTTAATGCTAAGTTGTCCTTCTGTGATCCCATTCTTTGTCACTTTGCTTCTCACACATCTTTAAAAAAGTCACCTTAGGAATTTAGAAAAAAGCTAAATTGCTTGAGTTTACATTGTTGCTTCCATGATATAACTGTAAATAAAAAGCATAATTCAAAATGCTTCTTTTGAAAATCAGGGAGGAAATGAGTCAGACTCACACAGCTACTTGAAGGACTAGTTTTTATATTTCAAAATACAGAGACTTCTGAAACATTAGTACCCTTTCTGGGTCATTGTTTGTAACTGAATGTTTCTGGATAATATATATATCTCGTATGGATTCAGAGACGCTCACTTCATGAACAGAAATGAAATTCTCTTTAAATTGATGTTAAATGGTATTATTAATAATCGTTATATAATTTTTACAATATCATTTATAAATAACTGAGCATGTGTTGAGACAAACTCACATTAAATTTTCTCCCTACAATCACGTTGTATCTATTTTCAATTTTCTAAACAGAAACTATTAAGTTTTCTCTCTGTTACCATATTATACCTCTTTCCAATTTTCAAAACTCTTTTATGTAGACCTAATATTCTGCCTTTTGCAACCCAGAATCCTCCCTGAAGTATCCATTGATATGTGTAATTTTCATCCAGAATTTCTTTTTGATCACTCAGCTACTCTCTGTTGTAATAGATTATAGGATTTTTTAGACCTTTCCAGAGATATCTTTCTAAAAGATATTTCCAGGGCTGGAGAAATGGTCTGTTGGTTAAGGACATGAACTAATCTTCCAGAGGACACAAAGTTGGTTCACAGAACCTTCCCATATAGGGCAGATCACAGTAGCCTTTAACTCCAGCTCCAGAGGATCCAACATCCTTTTCTTATTTCCATGGGGACATCACACACACACACACACACACACACACACACACACACACAGGTGTGTGTGCATGCACATGAGAGGGGAAAAGTAGGCAGTACTTAAAAGTAAAATCAAATCTTCAAAGAAAAACAAAAACTAACTCCATATAAAGTATACTTTGGTGAATTGTTTTCAAAAGGCTTTCAATTTTTTAAATTTTATAAATTCTAAGAAAATAGAATATGATAATAAATTATATTCATCTATTAAATATAACAGAAATTCCTGAGATACAATAGAACAGATCAAGAGACATGGCATGGGATCAGTTTATTAGATTCCAAGAAGAGGGGCAAACACAGCAAAGTGTGGACCACAAGATGGCACACCAGAGCCATTTAGATGGCAGGGCAGGGATCAGAAAGGGAAACAGCCACTGGAAAGAATGGATGAAACTAGAAAAAAAAACTTGCTGGTGCTTGACTGGCTTGGGTTATTCCAGCAGACCCTGGGGAGTGGGAATTCCCTCGTCCCAGTGTCTGGTAAGGAGCCCGGGGATGACCCGGGCAGAGCAGCAGTGGCCATGGTATTCTAAGATGGCTAGAGGAGGTGGTTGGCTTATGGGCTCTGGATGGGTTGATTTGCATTTGGAAAGCACACTCACAGATGAGCTCTCTGCTAGCTCTTGGCAGGCAGTCCCTCCAGGGCCAGCAAAGCTCCAGATGAGGAAGAAAGAAAAATCAGCACATAAAATAAAATACTTAATTAAGATGTCTGTGCCTTACAATATTATAGTCATTTAAGAGATCCCTCACAAATACCTCTACCTTTCATGTCTCCTAAGAACTCATTAAAAACAACGCAAAAGTGCATTCAGAATAAATCAAATCCCAATTGTCGGGTGGGGTGGGGGGGAAAGAATGACTAGGTGTAGTGAATTAAAATGATTTAGTGACTTCTGGAAAATAAGATGAAAATGTATTTAAATTGATGAAGAAAATTAAGACTCTAAAAAAAAAACGCCATGTTCAGAATACTGTGATACTAGAGTGAACAGGGTAATGATTAGAGAAATTTCCACTCACAGCATGGACCGGTTTATATCTTTCCTAACCTATCTAAAGGATAGAGATGATGGTCTTTCCCCACCAAAGAACAACAGCCTTAAAAAATCTGCCAAGGGTATGTTAAGGATATTAACTTTCAAGTAAATATAAATAATTATATTTTGATTTTTAAGTGTATGAGTTGAGAAAAGCATATGAAAATATTTTTAAATTTTAATTTATTATAATTTATTCAGATTACATTAGATTGATATCCTCTCGCTTGTATCTCCCTGCTCCCACCGCCCTCCATCTTCTGCCTTATTCCCCTCCCCTAGACCTCTGACAGAAGAGGACCTCCTCCCCCACCATATCCTATCAGATCTCATCCTGATAGCCTGACTGCCCCCTACAATCATGGAGAAGCAACTGTCCATTGGCTATATTTAAACAGGGGTCTAGGAGGGGTGACCAGGACTGATGCTGGGACTTGCTTCTGGACTCCGGGTGAGAGTGGCATTGAAAAAATGGGGGATGGCAGGACTAAGAGGGTTCAGGAGGGCCACAGGAGACAATCAAGGTCACTGGATCTGGATGGGGGGGGGGGCTGCACAAACCATTGCACCAACCAAGGACAAAGCATCGGAAAATATTTTATGGGTAGTTTTTAGTTATGTTGAAATTCATATCGCATCATATTTTCCTTTTTTAATGTTTTGGATTTAAAATATAATTACATCATTCCCCCCGCCCCTTTCCTCTCTTCCCTTCAATGCTACTCATGTGCACCTCAGTTTCCCCCTCCCAAATCCATGACTTCCTTTTCTTCAGTTGTTGTCCACTCTTGCTCACTCTATTTAGTACTGCTTTTATGTACATGATTTCAGAGATTACCTACTGGTATTGGATAAGCAATTAAGGAGAGCCTCCCAGAGGAAGACTGTTTTACCCAGTCTCAGTGTTCCTTTGTTGTCTGTG
Source organism: Acomys russatus (assembly GCF_903995435.1). Classification (NCBI taxonomy): domain Eukaryota; kingdom Metazoa; phylum Chordata; class Mammalia; order Rodentia; family Muridae; genus Acomys; species Acomys russatus. Next base: position 61,249,638 of record NC_067145.1, read on the forward strand.
GTTCTTTGCTTAGGTGTGTGGCCCCAATATTTCCAATATTGAACATGTTTAAGTACACCATTCAGTGTCATTAAGTATGCTCACATTATTATGAATAAGCACCACTATCTTTCTATAGAACACTTTTCACCCTCCCAGCATGAAAATATGTAGCCATTAATCACAAACTCTCTGTTTCATACATACCTATGGCCCTGATATATAGTAGAATAGTTATTCTACTTTGCATTTATAGGATTTTTTAACTATAAAAATCCTATAAAATTGGAATAACACAGTAAATTCTTTTGACATTTACTTATTTTGTGTATGGGGTATCAGAGGATACACACACACACACACACACACACACACACACATACACACACACACCATATCACTTCTGTGGAGGTCAGAAAGCAAATTGTAAGAGTGGATATTTTTCCTTTCATTATGTGATTTCTCAGGAGAAAACTCAGGTGATTGGGCTTAGCAGCCAGTATCGTCCCACTGAGCCATCTCTCCATCTCTAGCATTTTCTTTATTACAAATTGGCTTCACTAAGCATAATGTCCTCAGAATTCGCCCATGTTGCAATATGCTTCAAGATTTCCTTCCTATATTTTGTTTCTCCACCCACTGATGTACACAGGCTGTTTCTGCTTCTTGGCCACTGAAAACATGCTGCTGTGGAAATGGCTGTATAGGAATCATTTTGAGATCCTGCTTTAAGCCCTTTAGGAGTGTTGCTGTATTATATGATCGTTTTATTTTTAATGTAGTTGATGAATCTTGAATATGTATTTTATATAAAGGAACTTCAAAACCTATCACTGCATTTTAATAAAAATTTTAAGAACAAAGAATATGTATGCATTTATATATATATATATATACATATATATATATACATACATACAGAATGCAGTGTTTCTGTAGAGACATACTATTCAATGTTGACTCAATAGAGAGCTATCTGATCTACCTTATCTACATCATCTCTTGCTACCTCTTAGCCTCCCACACCACTTGTGATGTATTCTTTAATTTGCTGGGTTGTTCTTGGTGATGACAGCCATTGCCATCCATGCACATTCATAACAGCCTTGAAAATTACAAGGCTCTTAGCATGTAGTGGAAAACACATTAAAATGGTGTTGAATGAATAATGAATTTTACAATGTTTTCATTTGTTCACAGACAGAAAAAAATACAAGTAGGAAATAAAGTTTGTTACTTTCCACTTTTCATTCTATGAAATTTGATTTTTAAATAAACTGTATTATAATTTTTCTTTTTACTTCCCTTGCTTGTTTATTTTTGGTAAACTAGAAAAGGTTGTGCTGATTTTGAAAGCACAATCCTTCTGCCTCAGTCTCCCAAGTGCTAGAATTATGACCATGTTTGTCTATATTAAGTTCTGCGATTAGGAAACTCAATTGGTAAAGTCCTTGCCTAGCATGCATGAGGTCCTATGTTTAATCTTCCACCCTATATAAAATGATGCCTTAGCTCACACCCATAACCTCAGGTGGCCAAAGAAAGGTGATCAAAATGATAAGGCTGTCCTTAGCTTCACCAGAGTTAAGAGCCTACCCTTGGCTAATGCAACCCTGCCTCATTAACAAAACAAGGCAAAGCCAAAACAAAAGGATAAATTCTGCACAAACATAAATTACATTTACTCTCCAAGATAAACTTTTGTTGATAAGGAAGAGGAAAGAACCTGTGGTAGACAACACCCAGCTAGCCCGTAAACCCATTCCTCTGTTCAATGTGGCCAGGCCACCAGTGAATCCTAAAACCTGTTTCCAGGGTGAAAGGCAGAGGTCCTTAGGGAAGGGCAGATTTTCTGGTGTTTCTGATAGAGACTTCTTATTGGTCATTTGGCCTATGTCACACTCCCATTACAAATGCCTGAGCCTTGCTCATTGAGACTTCTGAGATATCATTGACTATGTGATCCCATACCAATGACATTGTGATTGTTACTCTGTATTCTAAACTTGGTGGAATTTAGGGTCACTGTGGGGGCAAAAAAAATTCTGAGAATGTTGGTGTAAGGGTTTCTAAATAGGGTTGAGGTGGGACTGCCAACCCTAACTGTGGCACCAACATTCTATGGGCTAGGATCTTGGGATGGATAAAAAGGGGAAAGAAAAAAAAAAAAAACCAGTTGAGTCCCAGAAATTACCTCTCTTGGTTTTATGAACAGAAGTTTATAGAAAGAGCCACACCTTACACTGAGTTTTGCACAACTGAGTAAGTGATTAGAAGTTATTGGTTGTGAAATGGTTAGAATGTTGCAAGTCTAAAGAGTAATTCCAACTTATCTTGAGCTATCTTTAACTCCCAAAATAATCATTCCTTGTCCACCTACATTTCTGATCTAATATCCTTGTGACTAATAAGCAAAATCTTTGGAATGTATTAACTTAACATAAATAACAGTAGCTTCCACCTTCTACCAACCTAGAGGCTAAGAGCATCATCTATAGTATCTAAGGCCAATAGCAGAAACTCCTCTGCATTGCTGAAACCTGTGTATCTATCACACCTACCTTAAGCTGCCTTAATTTACGCCTCTCTTTGTTCTGTTCATATAAAGCTTCCATCAAACCATCACCACACTGGGACATGAAATTGGGTTTTCCCTAAATCTGTGTTCCTGGGCCACAGCCATTCATATATTTGCCTCTGGAACAAACTGTCTCTTCTTCCCGTTAGGTTACAGTTGTGTCTTTGCTACAACAGATTCCTGAGTATAGATGCAAAACCATGATGGACAGTATCCTGCGACTGGGAATGGAAATAAACTCTCCCTTCTTTAAGCTGTTTAAATCAGGTCTTTTGTGGCAATAATATGTACCTAGTATAAACACTGCAGAGGGGAGGCTAAGAGCCATGTATCAGGTGTGCAGTGGACAGACAGCACGCCCTCTGTGTGAAGCAAATGACGTCCTTAACTTACATTCTTTATGTTCTCTCAAGGAAACTGACTTGGACTTATTGAGCAAAACTAGATTTAATAGGTTGGGTCTATGGGGAAATCCTTTATAGAGAAAAAAAAGTTGAAATGGTAAACAAAGAAAATGTTCTGAGAAAGGCCAGGAGTACATCCTGTTATGGTTCTGTGGCTCCTTAAAAAGAACATGAATAAGGTGTTTCCAATGGGAATCCAGTGTCTGTTTGTGAAAATATGAGTTGCCAAAGGAAGCAATTAGAGAAGCGGGTCAGAGGAGGTGGTGCTACCCCCTGCATGAGTCATTCTGGTTCATGTGTAGCAGCCGCACGGTGCAAAACAGGAAAGAAAGAGACAGACCAACAAGGAACAAAAGGCAGACAAAACTCACTCACCAGCCTCTAGGAGTCAACAGAATAACTGGCCATTGGGACCTAATAATTTCCAGTTTAGGAAAGAAGAGATTTGAAAAACAATCAGACACAAGAATGTTGGCAAGGTGGGAGAGTTCCAGGGGTCAATAAACGGCGTGGTGCCTCACAGAACAAAGTCTACCGCACCTCTGCTGCCCTGAGTTTGTTGGAAGAGTTGCACAAAAACAGAGCCTAGAAATTCTCTGGTGATCAGAAAGCTCCAGAATATTCATTTTTGGGGATGAAGTCCTTGTCCTTCCCACTACCCATCCTTCTTTCTTCTGTATCCAGGCTGCATCCCTGCTGCCAGAACAGCTGATACGATGCCGGTCCAGCAGAGCTGTCTCTCGAATAGTATTCTTCGTGATTTCATCAACAGGCTTAGCAGTGTGGTGCTCTGAGGGATATCCTCTCTTCTTGGGAGCAGACTGTGCATGTATCTGGAAAAATAGGAGAGCACTACCCACATGACACACCCCATCACTCACAGAAAGTGAAGCAGCAGGGCTCAGATGGTTTGGTCAGGAAAGTGCTTGATTTCAAAGCAGAAAGCCCTGAGTCGGATCCCTAGAACAGATGGATGAGTTTCAGGTGTGGCTGTGTATTCCTAACACTGTTATTGGGAAGATGGAGAGACAAAGATCCGTGGGGCTTGCTGGACAGCCAGGCTAGCCTAATTTTTGGTTCTCTGGTCATAGTGAGAGGAATTTATGGTTGATGTCTAACTTCCACATGCATGTAAACACACACACACACACACACACACACACACACACACACACATTCACGCACACACATGAGCTTATAGAATGCCTCTTAGTCTACTACAGACCAGAAAGATTACTGCTCAGAGCCACATTCCAGGACCAGCCCTTTCCTGATCTACCTTGACTCACTATGGAATGAATGAGTGTTTGATTTACTTAAACATTTTCCCTTTGGCAGGATATTGGTTGGCAAGAAAGAACTTGTTAGAAAAGGAGGGGAGTGAAGGAAATGACTGGATAATGCTGGCTTATTCCTTTTTCTCTGCACTTGGGTAACTTAATTCTGTGTCCTATATGCCATTCCTCCTCCATAGAGTAACAAGGCTGCATCTCTTTGCAACCCATGAGTGTTGCTGTGTCTATCTTTTCATAAAGTGTGCCTCCTCTGTGGCTGGTGAGATGGCTCAGAGGGTAAAATGCCTTCTGCACAAGCTTGATAACCTTAGTCTAATCCCCAGTGTCTATATAAAATATGATGGAGGCATATGGAAGAGACAAGCTTTCTCCCTGTTTAACCAGGCAACAAGGAAAGAAAATGCTCACGTTACCCAGATTCCTTCTTTCTCTTCTATCCCACCCACCCAGGCCCACAGTGTATGGGATACTGCCATCCACAGTCAATCTGGGTCCTCCAGCCTTGATTGATCTTCTCTGGAAACATCCTTATGGAAAAACCCAATGGCATTCTTGATTGACTTCCTACACACAAACTTCTCAATGAACAAAAGTGACAAGATCAGCTTTCACAACCGGAAGCCCTCTGCCACCATGGAGGCCCAGCCAATATTCAACTGGTAAAGGCAGACTCATACTGATGTTCCTGGGGTAGGCACCTGGGGTAGGCACAATCCTCCAGATCAAAGCAAAGAACATAGCGAGGAACCCAGGCAGGGATGAGGAAGACAGTACTCTCAACGTACTAAAGATGCCATTCCTTTGCCTGCTGAAAGTACTGACTTCATGGGCAACTCAACTTTCTAGACATAACGTGTTTTCTTCCTTAACACGTTACTTGGCGCTAAAAAATCTCCTAGATTACAACAATCACAATGGCTGTCCACTGCAAGCATTAACTGGAGGCATAAGAAGGTATGGAAGTTGGGGACTTGTCACACATAAGTGTATGTCCAGATGGTTAGAAGATATAGTGAGAGATACAGATTCAATCCCACCCAGGGCCTGAAATCCTGCATTCCCATCCACCTTCCCAGCTTGGGACCACATTCAGTGTGACGACTGGGAATCACTGCCTCTCCAGCTAGCTCCAGAGTTGGAGCAATCAAGAAGCTCTTACAGCACGTGTGGCAAGGGGGCCACCCACCCTACTTCTGGTCTGATAGTGCTTACAAGTGTTTTGAGTAAAAGGAATGCTCAGCAAAGTATGAGAACCACCCCTGTTATACTCCTGGAAAAAAAATGTTAATAAATAGTCCCTGGTGATCTGGAAATTTTCAGCCAGGTAATTTTTTTTCTCTTATCATGAACAAGCAATCTTCCCCAAAAGTCTGGATCTGGAGTGGGCTTTCAAATAACAGAAACACCTTTTGTTTATTTGTTTGTTTGTTTGTTTGTTTGTTAGGGCTTTTTTTTTTTTTGCCTCGTCCTTGAAATACATAATTTCTGTGCTTGCAAATGAGCGCCAGCTCTCTCCTGAAATGTCTTGCATCTAAAACAGGACAAAAAAAAAAAAAATATGTGTGCAAAGAACAATATAATGGGCATGAGACAGAAACTGCTTCCAGAAAAGCCTTCTCTGCCACGGCGCCCACCACTCCTTCCGCCTTTTATCTGACTCTGACCACTTGATTCTGCTCTCAATCCCCGAGATTAATTGAACCACCAAATTCAGGGAGTTAGTAATGTCCAGATTTGATCCAGCTGAAAACATAGTTTAAAAAATTCCACTTACATAATATGCAAAGTTGTTTCCTTTGGACTGTTAAAGAACCTAGGGATCATGAATTAGGACAGGGGTGATGGGTTCCCAGGCATCCTCCATCTTGCTGAGTTAGGACAGGGTGATGGGTTCCCTGGGCATCCTCCATCTTGCTGAGTTAGGACAGGGTGATGGGTTCCCAGGCATCCTCCATCTTGCTGAGTTAGGACAGAGGTGATGGGTTCCCAGGCATCCTCCATCTTGCTGAGTTAGGGCAGAGGTGATGGGTTCCCTGGGCATCCTCCATCTTGCTGAGTTAGGACAGGGTGATGGGTTCCCGGGCATCCTCCATCTTGCTGAGTTAGGACAGAGGTGATGAGTTCCCTGGGCATCCTCCATCTTGCTGAGTTAGGACAGAGGTGATGGGTTCCCGGGTATCCTCCATCTTGCTGAGTTAGGACAGGGCAATGGGTTCCCAGGCATCCTCCATCTTGCTGAGTTAGGACAGGGCGATGGGTTCCCTGGGCATCCTCCATCTTGCTGAGTTAGGACAGAGGTGATGAGTTCCCTGAGCATCCTCCATCTTGCTGAGTTAGGACAGAGGTGATGGGTTCCCGGGTATCCTCCATCTTGCTGAGTTAGGACAGGGCGATGGGTTCCCAGGCATCCTCCATCTTGCTGAGTTAGGACAGAGGTGATGGGTTCCCAGGCATCCTCCATCTTGCTGAGTTAGGACAGAGGTGATGGGTTCCCTGGGCATCCTCCATCTTGCTGAGTTAGGACAGGGCAATGGGTTCCCAGGCATCCTCCATCTTGCTGAGTTAGGACAGGGCGATGGGTTCCCTGGGCATCCTCCATCTTGCTGAGTTAGGACAGAGGTGATGGGTTCCCTGGGCATCCTCCATCTTGCTGAGTTAGGACAGGGCGATGGGTTCCCTGGGCATCCTCCATCTTGCTGCACTACTATTCTTAGCTTTCCAACTTATAATCTATATTAGTATTTGAATTACATTTTCTGATAAAAAAAAAAAACGACTTGAAAGAGGGGGGTTAATGGAAGGGAGGGAATGGCAAGGAAAGGCAAGGGGAAGAAGGAAGGGCACACTTATTATGGCTCAGTTTGGGGGTATAGTCCATTAAGTCTAAGGCAGGTAGCTCCATTGTGTCTGCACTTAGGAGGCAGAGGGTGGTGAATGCTGGTTTTCAACTCCCCTTGTCCTTATCAATCTGAAATTCCTACTCCACAGCGTGGTGCTACCCTCAATCCACTGTAGATCTCTTCTCAATTAGCCCCATCTAGAAACTCCAACAACATGCCAGAGGTTTGACTCCTAGATTCTAGATCTGGTTGACACTGTGCTTTCTGCATGTATATATAAATATAAATAAGTATAAATATAAATACATACAATGAATCATGACCCCAGCATGGCAGCAAGATCATAAGAATGCACTGCAGCTGAGGTCAGCTACCAGAGAGTGAATAGGACTTTGAACCAGGCTATAGACCCTCAACCACCTACTTCCACCCACCTGTCTCCTAAATAAACCTTACAAAACTGTACTACAAGACAGACAAGTGTTCAGGCACAAGAACCTGTATGAGACATTTCACATTCAAATCATGCCATGGTGTTTTTTTAAAAGAAAAGAAATGGTTGCTGAAGTAGTAGCTGTCGCTTCTACAATGTAGCCAGAAGGAAGGAGCAACGGAAGCTTATGTCGATGGCTTTGACTGTGGCATTTCCACACACCAATTACACTTTGATTATCCATCCTCCCTTCTACTCTCTCTTCTCTTTTAAAGAAGCCCCACTCCTTACTAAATATTTACTCTCATTCCACATCTATCAACAACAACAACAACAACAACAACAACAACAAAAACCAGTTAGTAAACTCTGTCTTGATGAGGCAGAAGTACCACAGTATAAATCCAGGCTTCCTCTGACTTTAACCTGAGAAACACTTGCTGTAAAGAAACCCATAACCATTAGCAAGTGTTTAGTTCTATTGACTTGCTTGACTTCCTGCATCTTTTTCCTACCTGACAAATTACATCTGCTGTGGATGCTGTGAGCCAGGTACCAGGTAGAGCATTCCATGCCTGATGCCATGGTTAATGCTCACATTGACCCCACCAAGAAAGTAACCTTAGTTTGGTTTGTGTAACTAGCCAGATTACCTGCCTAGTCACTGATGTAAGAAAAATGTATATTCAGGGGACTGGAGAAATGGCTCAGCAGTTAAGAGGTTAAGATCTTTTCCCGAGGACCTAGGTTCAATTCCCAGCACCCACATGGCAGCCCACAACTGCCTGTAACTCCAGTTCCAGGCGTTAGACACCCCCACACAGACATACACCTAGACAAAACACCAATCTGCATAAAATAAAAATGTAAATAAATCATTTGAGAAGTATATTCAGTTATCGTTCATTACAGAGATATGTACTCCTCTGACATTTTTCTAAGGTAGCTGTCCTAATGAGCAGGGACCTCTAGAGCAGAGACTCCTAAGCCGGTTCTCAGTGCCCGAGCTCTTTCCACAGAGGAAATTTCTCTCCACATTTGATCATATCACTGGTTTGGCCTCTAACCACTGAGGACTCCTCACTGCACATTTTTTTTCTTGTTCCCTTTCTTTCTTCTTCTCCTCTTTATTGTAACAAATTATCCTCAGGTGCTTAGAAAGCTATGGAAAGCACCAGAGTTCTTCATTGGCTAGTGAGCATTTATTTCTTTCTAGAATAAAAGAGCCAAGAGCTCCAGACATTAATAGTCTGTTACATAAGAATGACTGAGCTGTTTCCATTGACTTGTGGGTTTCTTTATATTAAATATAGAGGAGAAGGAAGAGGATGGGCGGAGAGAAGATTAGGTAAGGCAAAAAATATCTATAGAGTGTAGGACTTCCTTGTCTGCATGCAGTGACTTCATCCAGTCTCTTTGCATCTGTTACCTGAGACCACCACTGCTCCCTGCCCCAATGAGCAGGTGTGTGTGAGCTACCTCAGCATCCTTTCAGTGATGTCAGATCATTCAGTCAGGTGTCAACATTTCAACTACAAATTTCATCAACCTTTAAATTAGATATAAACTAGGTATTTAGAAGCATCCAAACTAGAGAAACACCCTCAAAGTAGTGACCTATTTTCCTTGAGATTTATCTCTTGCTTGGAAATATAGAATGCAACCTGCAAGCAAGATGCCAGCTCACCGATTATACTGATTAATGGAGTTCTGCTTTATCTAAAGAAATAACTATTTTTTTATCCCGACGCTTAAAACTCATGAGAATTACCCACTTCCTGAAGACCAGTTGTGTTAATCATGTGGCTTTACATGTAAAAGGAAACCTATTGAAATAGCTCTTTTCATTGGCTGCTTCTTTCTATTTTGATTTATATATGATCTCTCAATGAGAATGTCATTTTATTCTAAATATTTCCTATTTAAAAACCTTTGACCAGAAGGCCCCACCTAACTAAGCAGATCTCTGGGCACAGTATCTACAACCAAGTGCATCCAATATGGAGAGACTTGAGTTATCACCACAGGCCCTGAAGTCAGCAGCTGAGAAATGACATTTGGAGCAAAGATGAACGGTCCCCTGAGAAGCCATCTTATGATGATGGTGATAAGGTTCTGGAACTTTCTTGCCCTTTCTGTGTACTGAAAGGTTTGTGAGAAATAAGATCAAATAAAAGAATTCTCTATGGTCTCTCAGCCAAATTATCTTTCATTTAGTGTAGTTAAACAAATATTAGCCTGGCTCTGTAGGGTTTAACCTTTTTTTAAATCTGCACTGTGGATTTACCTATGTTTTGTTGGAAAAAAAAGAATAGCACTTTGAAAGTCATGGTTTTGTCTTTCCGAGAGATTTCCACCTTGCTGTCCATCTTTACAAAAGAGAGCTCTGTTAACCTTGTTTAGGTTTGGATGGAAAACCAAGTGAGGAGCAAAGATGCTTTCCTTGGTTGCCATGGTGACTGAAGAGCCTTCTGGTTCTGCAGCTTTGATACACCTCTCACAAACAACCGCCACCTAGACACTATTTCATTTGAAACTGAATCCAAATATATTAAAAGGCACCTTGTGACCATTCTGGCCAAGAACATGAGATTCAGGGGTGAACTTGGCTTCCACACATGGTCCTGTTTCCCAGTAAATGAGCAGCATGCACCAGGAAGAAAAGCACTAAGATCTTTAGTTTTGTTATTAGAAAAATAAGGATGGTGACAGCATCCTCTTCATCTGGAATGATGTAAAAAAACAAATGTGATAAAGCGTATAAAGTATTTGCTGCAGTGTAAAGAGCTTCGTAAGCAATTCGTGGAGTTTGCCTGGCTTCACACATACTTAATTCATTTCAGTACCAGAATTGAATCTGAGGATCCATCCTACTTCCAGAGTGAGAGGCCCAAGGCAGAGCACCTGCCTCCCATTTCCTGCAGCCATCACTCCAGCCAACTGAAGCTCTCAAAGCAGTGAAGGCTCTGTCAACACTATGGATGCCTGGGGCAATAGGACTTGAGCACCCTGTGTGTTACCTGTATACCTTGACAGCATCTCCAAATCCAACTCCTTCCATTGTTTCTTGCTTAACCAGCATCTGTGACAGCAAGGATGGTCAAACACCTACTTAATGGGTTACTTTTCTCACTGCTGTGACAAAAGAAACAAGGAGGAAAGTTTAGCTTTGCATCGTGGTTGGAGGCTACTCTGTTGTGAAGGGTAAGTGACAGCAGCAGGAGGTGAGGTAGTGGTCACATGACATCTGCAGTCAGGACAAAGAGATGAGTGTTGGTGCTCAGTCCAGGCTCCTCATCTGTAGAGTAGTGTCACGTCAACCACCCACACTTAGGGTGGATCCTTGCCCCTTAGTTGAACTTTTGGAAACACCATGTCGGACACAGCCAGGAGTGCATCTCCTCGTTGGTTCTAGGTACAGTTAAATTGACAGTGACAGTGAACTATTTTGTCCTGTCTGAAAGGTGACATCCTGATTCATCCTTTGAGAGGGCCAAAAACCCTCTCAAGTCTTCAGTCCTATACAGTAGTTCCTTCTTCTAGGTCACCTAAGGATCAACTCCCACAGCGGCTTCTGTCACCTCTTCCTCCAGGTGTCTTGGTAAACAGATTCCAGTCTGAGCTACGGTGCTTCTCACAAGCCAGCATCAAACCCTGGGCCTTTGTTTTTGAACTCAGGTGTTTTAATTTAACAACAATGATGACTACTACAACAACAAAAGCTGCTCATAGTTAAGGACCATGGTTCTTATTCCATAGAGCTACACAGAGTAGTTAAACTCACAGACAGGAAGTAGACTGCATAGTACCAGAAGAAGACACTGGAGGGAGGCACCAACAGGAACTTCTTATCTGATGTGGATGGATTTTCAGTTCTGAAAAATGAAAGTGGTCCGCCCTGGATGATTGTGAAGATAGCACATCAATGCCTATGTATTCAATGTCACTGAAAGAACACATACCAATGATTAAAGTAGTAAATTTGAGTGGTACCTAAAATCAACCCCAGAGCATTACACACTGTGGCATGCCAAGCAAGTCACATCTCAGCCCATGTGCATTTTTTTAAATTTTGGTTTCCATATTAGATCAAAGATCATATAAGATGGAGATCCTATCTTCTGGCTTTAAATGAAGCACAAACAATTAATCACTATATGAATCATCAACCTTTAATGATGTGAACACAAGTCTGATACCTTCCCTGTGATGAGGTTCCCTTTCCTATGACCAAAAGGAAAAGTACATCTGTATATCCATGTATGGTCCTAATATTTCTGGAATCAAGCTGCTCGGGGGAGTTTGTGTTGAAGAAATAAATACCCAGGAACCCAGGCATAGAAAGGAAGTCTTGTGGAAAACAGAGTGCTACAAGGGCTACCCAGGTCACTCAGGAAGTACCTAAAGCAGACAGGTGCTCTGTCCTCCTGCCTCTGCCGGAACTTCTGATGCAGATGAAAACCCAATTTGGGAGGAATCCACAGTAAAAGGAGAAGCATAAGTAAAAGGAGAAGCATAAGTGAAAGGAGAAGCATAGGTGAAAGGAGAAGCATAAGTGGGGAATTCTGGCTCTTTTGGATGTGTTATTAGACCAGTTCTTAGACGTCCTCGAGCAGCAGGTGTCTGTAGTGGCACTATGGAGCTGATGATATTGCTCTCCTGGAGATTTTAAAAATAAAAATAATGAAACCTTGACTTAGTATTACATGAAGCCTAAACACATTGTGATGTATGGATACTTGTATAAATCAAATGATTTAATAAATAGGTATTTCCACACAGTGTGATAACAATGGGATATAACTGGCATTGTAGAAGATTATTAACTTATGGTTTCAGAATCTAGGACAAGCTTGGCTTTTGCTTAACCTCTATGACTTCTTTATTGTCTTATAAATTATAAGAGCAACCACAAAATCCAAAAGACTGATATGGAGTCTGGGACAGGACATCTGTGTGGACAGGATCTGCTATTAACACAGCCTCCCTAGGATTCCCTGCCTCAGAAAGAAATAGTCCATAGCTACCTTGAGGTGTAGCAAGATGAGGTGACCAAATGCTGGGCACAATGACTAGAGTACAGCTACAATCCGGAATGGAAGCAAAGGTGAACTTTAGACTGCTAAAGGTGGAGAGCAGGCATGAAGAGAGCAGAGGAGGTTGCTGCGTTCAGCAGTGCCTGGCAGAAGCTGTGCTGAAAGTCAGAGCTACTGTCTGTGGCAAGATACAGAAGACATACAACCTGCATGATGTGCCTTCCTCCCTGACGACTGGGTTCTCCCTTGGCACTAGCTGGTCATCAACTTCATAATAAAATATAAAAGTAGTTCCTGCTGGTAACCAGTCCTGCATGGATTGCTTTGTTAACATTTAGCTAAATCTGTTTTTAAGAACCAGTCCTTGCCTTGCAGTGTAGTTGAGTGAGACAGGATTATGTAACAATACCAAGGAGAGTGGGCTGGTGTGTTATTTTCGTCTGTCCTTTCCTGTGTCTGAAATGACACCACAAGTAAAGCAAAGACTATAATGAAAATACAGTGCCTACCCAACTCAGTGCCTCCACAAAGGTGGGTTTATAAAAAGAATGGAAGCCTGTTCCATGCCTGAGAAGGCCTCACTGCCTTTCTGCCTACTGGTTGGCACAATTGTCATCATCCAGACCGCTCAGCAAGGAAGAAACTTATCCTGGGCTCTCAGCAGTCTGGCCATATGGCTGGAATTGAACTGATTCATTGTTGTTTTGACTGACAACATGGCCATTTTAACTCAAGGAAAATACTCCAACACCTCTCCAGAGAATCTCACGTGCATCATGACACAGCTCAACATTGTTTGTCACCTTCCGTTTTCTAGAGAGATTTCCGCAGTTAGCATTTTACTCACTGAAACCAAAAGCGGCATATCCAAAGAGCTGGTGAAGTTCAGATCACCACTAATTGCCCAGGAGGTGGAATGCATTTCCGGGAACAAAAGAATGAAAACAGAACTTGAAAAGATCAAATAAAGGGAAGAAAGATTATGCCTGACAGCGTGTGGTTAATACTGTCAGTCTGACAGGATGTAGAATCGACCTGAGCACAAGTCTCTGACCGTGCCCGTGAGGGAGTTTCTGGGCAGTGTTAACCGAGGTGAGGAGACTCGCCTACCTTGGTGTCACCATTTCATGGGCTGTGCTCCTGAACTGAATGAAAAAGAGAAATGAAACTGGGTGCCCACTTTCACCACTCTCTTCTTCCATGCTGCAGAGGCAATACAACCACCTGCCTCAAGTTCCTGCCCTCATCTCCCCGTCACCATGTGTGAGCCAGAACGACCCTTCCCTCACTAAGTTGCTCTGTCAGGTAGTGTGTCACAGTGATGAGATAGGTAATTAACACGGGTTGCGATCCCGTGCGCAGTTTTTCCTTTTGTACAATCTATGTTGTCTCTCCCGAGCAGACTTAGAGAAGAGGAATCCCTTGTCCTGATACAGGCAGTGCCTGCAGAACAGCATAGATGGAGCTCTCTTCACCAGTCATCTCTGGCTGCTTCTTCTGCCTCTTCCCTGAATTCATCATAATTGGTTGAGAAATGCATTTTTCTCAACCCCGCCCATCCTGTGCCTATGGTTTTTTTTTTTCCCCAGTAGCCCCTGAGTCTTGTTGAGCGGCTAGTTATTTTAATCAATTGATAAGTATACGGATATGAATTAGTTTTATAGCCAGTTAGGGCCATGGCGTGGATTATATAGGAAAGCTAGTCTTTTTTAGTGTGAATTTATGGTCCACTCCAGACCCATAACTTACAGCAGGACTAGTAACCTCCATTGCGCAGACTTCCTTAGAAATCTCTAGTGCTCTTAACGGAATTTCCTTGACATTTGCAGTAAGCAAGGAGGTGGTGGGTTAGAAGCATGAGGCCAGCACCACATCACAGAGGGACCCGGGGCCCGCTCCTCCTGAGTCAGTCTACAGCAAAGGAATCCATCAGCTTCGCTGTTCTCACTTATGTGGATCTATCAAATTGTCTGATAAAATCTGACTGGCTTCGACTTCTCCTAATGAAAACTTGGTCATGCTTTAAGGGGAACAGAATTTTTTTTTCTTTTCCGATTCATAATCAAACTGGGAACTAAAGCATGTGATAGCTCAGACACTAAAGTGCAAGCACGCGGACCTGAGTTTGATCCTCAAAACCTTTGTGAAGGAAAAAAATCAGACAGGCAGAGCGGTCCACTTATAATCCCAGTGCTGGGGAAGAGAATCCAGCACTGACAAGCTCAGTAGTCAGCCAGCCAATCCAACTTAATAAGCCACAGGGAGAAAGAGAGAGGGAGAGAGAGAGAGAGAGATCGCCTTTCAAGAAAGAAGGAGGGCAACCTGAGTAATGACATCCAAGGTGTCCTCGGTCTGCACAAACATGTACGTGGACATACACTAGTTCAAGTCTGATATGGCTCGACACAGCCCACACACACATCCTAGAAATGGGTGAGTGCTTTATCTCATCTGCCAGGCTTTGTGGCTCTGCAGTTCCTTTACAGAACCCTAAAGTAGGGATATAAGAAGAAAATCATGTCTACAGACAGTGCCTTTTGCACTGCCTGATATGGAAAAGGGATTGAGTCCCACTAACAGTTCATCACACAAAAAGGGGGTGTGAGTCTAGACGGTCTTATGAGGTTCTCTCCTTCCCAAAGGCACCTGTTTATTTCATAAACGTTTCACAGTCTACTTAAGGTAGGCTTTTCCTAATCATGTTTAATGTTAACATTACTCTGGCAAAGACCACACTGCACAGAATCTCTCCTATCCAAAAGTACAATTTAAAAACACGCATTTCAACACCAATGAAAAGATATTAGCTCTTCATGAATTCCAAATTTTAGGGTTCTACCACCCTAAAAGTGCTCAGAATTTTGCATTGACTTGGCAACAGTATTTCTTTGCTCATTGTTCATTAATATTGAAAATGAGATTAAACAAATTCGATTCAGTGACACACTATTTATTAGATAAGCAGTGACTGTGGTATCGTGATGCCCAGGAAAAAGTAGGGGTGCTGAGACACAGATACAAGTTCTCCCCTCAGTCCTTAAAGGCCCTGAATACCAACTGACAAGGTGAATCCGCTTCTTTCACTTGTGTTACCTAGATTTTAATACAGGATATTTTCATCTTCTTCCCAAATCTGTTGGGAAGAAAAATAAACAAATGCCACTTTGATAACCAAGAGTGCACTGAATATTAAAAAAATGACTGGAGGATGATAAGAGAAAATATACATGCCTCGGGACTGGGTGAAAGAGAGAGATGGAAGAAAGGAGGGAAGAAGAGAGAGATAGAGGACAATTCATCTTTGAAGACATCACTTTAATTTGTTTTAAAGAAAATAACAGCATCTGGTGCAAGTGTCTCCTGATCATTGGGTTGTTTTGGGAAAGCATCCCCCCACAATGGGTCTGCCAGCAATGGCAGCTTGCCCGAAGTGCCCCATGAGGTTAGCTGTGGAGACCCACACATTTTCTCACCCAAACAGCTGCCTCACCTAAGCTGGGGTAGCAGCGTTTTGAAGGAAAGGTCTCAAGACACCTATCTGTTTCAACTTATTGTAAGCCTGATGGGAGGGCGGAAGCCCAGGCGATCAGAGAGGCGCATACTTCTGGGTGTGTCTGTGAAACTGTTTCCAGAGAAAATGAGATCATGAAGAATGGGGCCAAATTAACAGCTTAATCCACTGGAGAACTCAAAATGTGAGTAGCGTGAAGGGACTATGGAGAGAGGCAGACCCACAGATGGTTTCCTCGGCCGTGCATTTGAAGGTAAGTCACGCCCCTCATCTTGGCCCTTGCTGCTACCTCTCTCAGCTTCCTAGATGCCACAGGGTGAGATATGGACCTTCTCATACGTGAACTACCATGATGTTTTGCTCAACCCAACACCCAGAAACAATGGGGCTAGCCAACCGTGGCCCATCAACTCTGAAACCATGAGCCACAGTGGCTGTCTTTTCTAAGTCGCTTCTCTCAGATATTTGTCAGAGGAATAAAAAGTGAGTGAGATGGTGCCTTTCCCAGGAACTCCAGGCATCATAAGCCTGTACCACCATGACCTGTTCCCTACATCACTAACAGCTTCACTTGCCAATCTACCCACTCAACAAAATGGGAGCTGCATTCCGAATAGGCATTCTCGTGTTCTGTTTTCATAAAAAAAAAAAAGTTGCATCCTACTTGAAAGTCTCTCAACATATATGATCATTCAGTACAGCCGGAGGTTTGTGATATATAGCTGAATACTGCAGGATTGTGTGTGTGTAAATTAAAACCAAGGCATTCAAAGGAAGGCTTATTTACTAGATGGCTGTCCAGCTGCATAAACCTTGCTATTGACACCATTAGATTTTCAGGGCCAAAGTCTTATGTTTAATGTCTCTTATTTTTTAATTTGAATTTTAAGGCAGGCTTAAAAAGAGACTATAAAATGCTAGGAGAAATAACCTACTTAAGTTTGTTTCCTCGAGGAAAGAAGCTTAAAGTTGAGTGAATGAATTTGTTCCCACAAGACACTACAACAAAAAGGAGGCCAAGTCCAACTCAGGGCTTGAGTTTAAAGAAATGATTCTTGGGGATGTAGGCTATCCTGACGAGACCTGATAGGCTATGGTCACATGGTGGGGGAGGAGGATGAGACCTGATAGGCTGTGGTCACATGGTGGGGGAGGAGGATGAGACCTGATAGGCTGTGGTCACATGGTAGGGGAGGAGGGCACCCCTGTCCAAAGTCTAAGGGAGGGGAACAGGGAAGAATAGGGAGAAGGGTGGGAACGGGAAGATATGAGTGAGGGGAGATAACAATCAGGATGTAATGTGGATAAATTATAACAAATAGAACCAAAGAAAAATAAATGGTTCTCAGGACACTTGAAATGCTTCAAGCAGTAGATTTACATCTGCTGGCTGTAGACCGGATTTTCTAGCCCCTATGTAGAGATCAGTTTTGTTATAAAGAAAGAAGGAAAGAAAGAAAGAAAGAAAGAAAGAAAGAAAGAAAGAAAGAAAGAAAGAAAGAACTAAATATTGTGTTTATCAGTATTCCTTTAAATAGCTACAAACACATTGCATATGTCTTTCTGTGACTCAGCAAGGCCTGTGTAACTTTGGCCAACTTTGGCATAAGACTCTGTTCAGATTTGGCACAGATCTACCTTGCGTGGACAGAAGAGACGCCAATTCTGTGTATTTCCAGTCTAAATGCTGTGGCCACTGCAAGCTGGCTGGAAAGGAAAAGCATCTGTGCCTGTCCGCAATCTGTCCCTTCTGTAAATATCTTATATCCTTGGATTAATAACTTGAAGCATCCAACTAATCCAGCTGCACGGGCAGCCAGGCTGTGTATGTGTTGACTCTTATGCCTAATCAAAAGGCAAACAGAAAAACTGCAAAATCTGCTTCAAAAGTTATATGGTAAAAATTGTTCCTGAGAAGCAAGTACTGATACATTTCAGATGCCTTTAAGAAACAGTGAAGTGGGGCCACATGAGGTGCTCAGCCTATCACAGCACTGAGGCAGCTGATTTAGGAGGACCTGGACTCGGAGTCCCAATTCAGATGTAAAGTGAGAGTCTGTCTCAAGCAAGCAAACAAGTAACATGAAAGAAAAGAGAATAGAAAGACTGAAGACTATAAAAGTGTCTAAAGCTATTATTCTCCATAGTCAGCAATAAAGAAGTGGACCACTGATGATCAAGAAACAGGGTTGGCGCCAGAACGATGGCACAGTGCGGAAAGCTACCAAGACTGAGAAGGTTCAAGTCCTCGCCAGAACGATGGCTCAGTGGGGAAAGCTACCAAGACTGAGAAGGTTCAAGTCCTCGCCGGAACGATGGCTCAGTGCGGAAAGCTACCAAGACTGAGAAGGTTCAAGTCCTTGGGACCCATATAATAGAAGGAATGAACTGACAGCTGAAATTTGTCCTCTAACCTTCATACTTGCACCATGCCATATGTTCATACGCATGCACAGACACACAGACACTAGAAATGTTTACAAAAAAATACATGAAACAGATAAAGGATGTTCTTTGTTTCATGTATTTGAATAAACTTTCTGATTGATAAACAATGCTTTTCTCTTATGAATATATTTTACTATAAAGTATTTATGAACTTCAATATCTAATGTCACTTGTTGAAAATCAGAGTTTTGTTTGTGTATAGTATAAGAGCAGAAGATTATTCAAATTATTTTCATTGAACTTGGTAAAAACATAGGATAATTGAATTCAGAGACCTTGATTCCAATTCTAACTAAATAACCTTCAGAATTTCTCTTATTTGGGGGTTTCTGCTCATGGGTGAAAAGATGAAGAAACAAAATCATCAACAGCATGAAGAATAAACAGATTAATAGGCTAATGATAGATGGATGGAAAAATTGGTATATGGGTAGTTAGGTGAATGGATGGTGTGTAAGTTTCCCTGGGAAGATAGAAAAACCTATTCACCAAGATATAGCTTAAGTCTAGTTTAGTGAACAATCAGTTTCCTGTGGTTACTTATAAGATTAGGCAACTGTACCACTCAAAAGTCTCACCCCTGAATGGGTGAGAGCTCACAAAAGCTGTATCACCAGAGTCCTATCTTGACTCAACTACCCACTGTCTATGCACTCTAGCACCACCCAAGACCACATATATAGGTCACGTGCAAGAGGAACCAGAAGACAGGGATCTCAGGTGAGATTTTAGCTATCTTCTCCTTCTAGATCTAAGAGGGATGTTAACAGTCTTATTACCATAACCACAGATCTGTTCATCATCGCAGTGTTTTTCTCATTTTGTTAGCATACCTATTTATAGACTGCAGGCAACCAGAACAATCTCTACTACACTGAAGCTGATGGCCATGTCACTAGGAAGAAACTATACTACACAATGGATGGTGAGTACATACATACATAGATGATTGATCATACATAGTAGATAGATGCATAGACAGATTAGATAGATAGTAGAACATAAAAATGGATGATAGATAGGTAGATAGATAGACAGATAGATGGATGGATAGATACTATTTTCATAAAGAAGCATGTCAATAGCTCTTCATATAACAAGTTACAAATCTTCAGTATCAGGCAAACCCAAAGTATTAAATATATTATTTTAATTATTAGCTGATACAAAAAGACACTAGCCAGTGCCTCTCTTTAAAAACAACTTGTTTTTAAAAACACACAGTTATCTTAACCAAGTTTCCACTGACGTACATGGTTTGTCTGAAAGATCACTATGCATATGACATGATAATTACATCACTGCCAACCTACTGTGCACAATCACTTTAAGGCTTCTGAGCATCCTTGTAGGGATGGAAGTGTTTCTAGTCATGTATTCCTCCTGAGTAAGCCTGTTCTAATATGTCATCTACAATCCCTCTGATTAAACTTCACCTAAGAAGAGATGAGTGTTCTTTCAATAGAATGCACGGGTGCCAGTATTTGAAGGGAGATTCCAATTACTAGAGAATTCCAACTATAATTTTATATCTGTAAGGGTTGATGTTTATTTATCCCACACAGAATTGAAATGAATATATAAGAAAAAATAAGAAAAGCATGCATTTTCTTTTAAGATAATTTTCAGAGAAAATCAATAGTAGTTGGAATGCTTGGGATCTAAGCATTTGAGAGGCTGACACAGGAGGATTACTATAAATTCAAGACCAACCTAGGGTATATGATAACTTCCAGACAATGTTCCTGTGCATCAAGACTCCATCTCAATCTTTTTATTTAAAAAAAAAAAAAAAAAAAAGGACAGGGGGGCGGTAAAGAGACAGCTCAGCAATTAAAAGCACAAAATTCTCTTGTTAGAGGACCCAGGTACAGTTCCCAACACAGCCAGGGCAGTTCACAACTTCTTATAACTCCAGTTCTGGGGGAAATCTGATACATAATTCTGACTTCTGCCAGCACCTTTATGCTGGAATATTTATACAGGCACATACACATAAATAATAAATAAATATTTTTAAGAGGCTCCAGATAGATGCAGCAGTTAAGAGTGTGCACAGCTCTTCTAGAGGACGCAGGTTCAGTTCCCAGTATCCACGTTAGGCCACTCAGAACTGCCTGTGACTGTAACCCCAAGGGATTCAGCACCCGCTTCTGTCCTCTGCAGATACAGAGAGGAGAGGGGAGGAATTAAAAATAAAATAAGTCAGCTGGACGTGGTAGTGCATGCCTTTAATCCCAGCAGTCAGGAGGCAGAGGCAGGTGGATCGCTGTGAGTTTGAGGCCAGCCTGATCTACAAAGTGAATCTAGGACAGTCAAGGCTACATGGAGAAACTCTGTCTGGAAAAAAATAAAAAATAAATAAATACATCATACAAACAAATAAATAAAATAAGTCTTAAAAAGGAAAAGAGCCAAAACCAGATCAATTTAGTTATTGTGCTCCGGAAACCTGCCACTAAGGACTTGAAGCGATTCATTTTGTGAACTTTCGTCAGTGTTCACAAAATGAAATTCCTGAACTTACAAAATATGAAATTTGAGTAAAACATATTAAGTTGCTATTATTAAACATATTCCCAAATTCCCAGTTAAAACATGAGAAAAACAAGAAAAGGAGCATGGATTCGCACAAGAGGCAAATTATGTAAGTAGCTTTTGCAAAGTTATAATGACTATGCCCTGAAAAGTATCTAGAAATTTGGACTGTTAAGGCAATGGCCAGTTTTATATAATACTGAAGATGTTTGCATGCAAAGAAAAGTAGGACTGGAATGACAGGTGCTAGCAGTCAATAACCCGGAGATCACTATGGGAGCGGGGGGGAGGGGGGGGGACGTTTAGCATTGACAGTCCAAAGTGTTTAAGAAAAGGAAACCACTCCAGTGGGCGGCGTTGCTGTTGCTCAGCTGATGCTGTGTTGGGCAGCAACAGACTAAAACTCAGCCTCTTAGCCAGCCACTCCTGCATCTGACTTAGCAGCATCCCGGAGATGACTAACTGCTTCCAAGCACACAAATGAAAGCTATGCATCCACCCATTCTGAAGCATCCTGTCCCGCTAACGTGAGAACTAGCGGTGACGGCCAGGAGGAAAGCCTCTGAGGACCACAGCCAACTCCTAGAAACGCTTCTGGGAGAAGGCGCAGGCATCGAGGAAGAGGGCCCAGGACAGCTGCCTTGGTTGGAAACAAGAGCAAGCGAGATGAAGACAAGATGGTTCCAGAACCTACACATGCTTTTAGGGCGACCATGAAATTAGTTTGGATGGTGAAATTATGGGATGTTTTCCATTGCACTTCCTCCTCCAACTGTACTCACAAAGTGCCTGAAACAAAAGAATTAGTGAAAGCCGGCTATGAAATTGTTTGGGCTTTCGGTGGCTGTTCTGTTGCTGTGAGAACTAAGCACCATTGCCCAAAGCAACTTGAGAAAGAAAAGGCTTATTTGGTTTACACCTCTGGGTCACAGTCCATCACTAAGAGGTGTCTGGGAAGGAACCCAAAACAGAAGCTGGAAGGTAGGAACCATGGGGGAATGCTACTGATTGACTCATGCTCAGCTAGCACTCTTAGACAGTGCGGCTTGCCCGTCTTGGATGGTGTCACCCACCGTGGGCTCGTTCCTCACATTTTAATCATCGGTCAAGACACTCTTATCACAGACATGGCTACAGGAAATCTGATCCTACCAATTTCTTGAGTGAGGTTCCTTCTTCTGGTCTCTGGTTGCTCTGGGTTTTGTCAGGTTGACAATTAAAAACTAAAACAACACAGTTCAGAGCTGTGAGCATAAGATGATCTATGCTCCTTAGAGATGTGGGATTGTCAGTGCAAGATGAAACAAAAGGTCAGACTGACCAGCACAGTCTCCACAGTAAGCCCAGGCTCCATCTCTGAGATTTTGGCAAAGCCCTGCTATCCTTACATGTCAAGGCATATATGCACAGCCCCGTTACATGTGCATGCTACATTTCTGCTCTGTCTACGGAACTGGCACCCGCCTTCTGTGTTCAAAGACTTGTGATGTCCAATTGAGTCTGACATGTTGATACATTTCGCAATTCTGAATGAAGCACTGAGTTAATGTAAATATTAGAATATTATTTCTTCTCAGGGATCTTTCCACAGATTCTGGCTCTCCTCTTTAACTCTCTTTCTTGGCACTTGACATTTGGGCCACTGGTGTTTACCCACTTTGAAGCAGAAGGTTTTGTGTACATGTTTGTCTCTGCAGTTAGCATGCCAGGCTCAAACCAAAGATGAAACTCAAAGCCCTTTGCAAAGACCATTAAAAATGGTAGTGAAGCATCCCAGCAACACAGCACAGTGTGATCCTTTGCCTCAATGTGAGGATCAGGCCTGTCTCACATGCTGTCTTAAATAAGGCAGTTTAGCATACAGCACGCTATTTATTACATAAATTGTTGACATTGCAAGTACAGTTATATACAAAAGACTCCTAAACTCACACCCATCAACTCTTACAATCAAACCTTTGCATCTAGGGATGTCTTTAGGTCTGTAGTAACACAAAGTTTAAGAAGCTCTACCAAGCAATCGTTTTTTACCCTTCCCTATGTCGTAATAGTTATATCTGGTGCTGGCTCACTCCTGGAAGGAGTTTATTTTTAGTAGCATATATTTATTATAGAAGATGTAAAGCTTCATATAGATCATTTCTTTCATGTATATAATGTCCTTTAACCATATCCACCCCTTCCTAACTTCCTACCTTTAGTCTTTAGTGCTCTCTCTTCTCCATCCTTCAGTCTTCTCCCCGTTTTCATGTCATACATGTAAATATATATGTACACACACAAAAGTTTATGTGTACATAGAGAAGTCTGAACCAACAAATAAGAAAAAGCATGGAATATCTTTCTTTCTGCTCTAATCTATGCTGGTATTCAATTACACCCATTTTCCAGGGAACGGCATAATTCCATTCTTTCTCACGGCTGAATGAAACTCCACTGTTTTCGTACACTTTATCCTGTTGCCTGTTGGACATCCATGGTGATTGCATAACTTGGCTATTGTGCTCAATAAACATGGCTATACAGGGGGGGGGGGGTCAGTCTCTGTGGTGTGTTGACTTACAGTCCTTTGGGCTTATACCCAAAACTGGTGTAACAGTAATGTAATAATTTTAATTTTAGTCTTCTGAGGAAACTTCATGCCAGTTTTGGAAAAAAAAATATTAACTGGAAATAAAAATGGAGAGAAAACATTCAATTGGCCCTTCTAACTAAAATTTTGAGGCAAACATTTAACTAAGAAGTATATACTAACATAGAGTTTTGGGAAATTAAATCTACCCAGTAAACACAGGTTATTAACTTGACTTCCCAAACAAACCATGAACCACTTTGCCTCTAAGAGCTGCCTGCTTTTATAACTGAAATTGGTCAAGTTTTCACCCAATTATTTGGATGTTTCAAAATACTCTGTATTTTATGAGGAAAAGTCATGGAAAAAAAAGTCATCTCTGTTAAGCTAGATTCCTTCTCACAAAATATTTGTACTTCTGAAAAGTTTCAGACCAAACATTCTATTTTAGCCAAATTAAGTCAGATTCAGTATTTTTGGAAATTGCATTCAATGAAGTAAGCGATCATCATCACGCCTTACTACTTACACAGAAGCAGTGTCCTTAACAAAGGTGATAATTCCAGGGCAGATTTTATCAAGCTCTGTCGCAGTGAAGTGTTTTACTCTGAGGTTCATCTATGCAGAGATGAGAAGGCAAATAAAAAAGTGCTATTCCTCCCACAAGATCCTAATTTTCAAACTCAACACTGACTCGTGGGAAGTGAAACTATTTTCAGTGTTCCTACACTGAAATGTGAGTCGGTAGACCTCCGCGTTGGAGGACCGCATCTACCCTTGTCATTTTCCCCGAGACTCTCCTCGGCTTCTATGAAGAAAAACACATACCCCGGCTGGTCCCAGAACAGAAACCACAGCAGAAGACAGCTGAGCCACCCAGCGGCATAAAACACTCTCCAGATTTGCCAGTTACTCGCTGGGGAAAGAAAGCAGGGAGAACAAATCTTTGCAAACTGCCCTAATCACAGGCTTGTGTCAAGCAAATATGTTGTGAAATGAGTCCTTTCTTAAAGTAAGACTATATTTGCAGAACATCATGAGAATGGATATACTGGAAAATGACAATTTAACCCAGTAAAGGGAAAGCAGAGTCTAAAGCTAAAAAGGTCATCTCATACTCACGCAGGCGCTCAGTCATGAAACATAACAGAGGAAATTGAATCCATATTCACTACTTCCAGAACCTGGCTTGCCTTGCCCGTCTCTGCTCTGTTGTCCCCTTCAACATATTTAGAATAGAAACCACACAAAGTTTTGTGCCTCCTTACAAAGAATATGCTCACTGAATGGGAAAAAAAGTAGTGACCATGCTATTAAAAACTATCTTATTAAAAACACTATTTCTGATAGAGGATAAATTATTTAACAATAGGAAAAGGACTGAAAGAGGCTGAGATGACTCAGCTACTGAAGCACTTGTCTTGTAAGCCAGCCCACCAGAGCTTCATCCCCAAAAGCTATGCGAAAAGCTGGTCGTGGTGACAGACACCTGTAACCTTAGCACGGGGGAGGTGGACATAGGAGGATCTCTGAGGCTTTCTGTAGCTAACCAGCCTATTCTGCAAGCTCCAGGTCCCTGGGAGAGTTCTTATTTCAAATAGCAATGTGGAGAGTTGCTGAGGACCTACACATGTAGGTACACACACACACACACACACACACACACACACACACACACACACACACACACACAGTATAAACAAGGAGAATAAAGGAAGACATTAAAGAAAAGTCCCTTGTGATATTTTAAAACTAGTTGAAACATTATACATCTTAATACATACACATATTTTGACCATGGTTTTAAAACATTGTGATTTAATACTGTCTTATTTGTAGGGTAAATGGGTGTGGGAGCACTTGGATGTTGTTTAGAACATATTGCAATGTAACAGTGGCTATCAACCTCTTCATTGCATACTGCGATTCTGTAAGTACATCTACACCCAACTGGATAATTGTATTCTATACGATATCATGTGTATCACACCTCAAGTTTTCCTATCTTAGTTCTCACTCACCCTTCTCCTTCACTCCCTTTCTTCCTTTCTTCTTTCCTTCCCCCTGCCCTCCCTCTCTCTTTACCTCATCTTTTCTCCATATCCTCCCTTCCTCCATCCTCCCCTCCCTCCTTTGCTTATTCCTTATTCTTCAGTGCCCACAAATGCCCAATAATGTGATTCCAAAACGACATTTAAATACACTGTGAAAAGGTGATGACACTGTCTAGTCAAGTAACTTATTCTGCTGCTCCTGCTGGTGTGTGTGATATCTCTAAGGTTCAAAGCCCCTCTGAAATTGCGATTAGTCTACTACCATAGGAAATGGGAAAAGGAGAAGGAGGTAACACGTGTTAATACTTATTTGTGGGTGGCTCATTAAACACCTTGGAGAAGCTCTACATTAAAGCAGCTCATTTTGAACAAAGGGGGCTTTGAGATTCTGAGACAAGGTGACCTGAGGCAGCTGCGTGGCCTTCCCTCTCTACTCTACCTCACTTGAGCAGCCCTGAACCTTCACAGCTGCCCCTGGCAAGTCATTGCCTCTTTGAAATGAAACTCAGAAGCCAGTGCCTTGCTCTGCTTCAGATATACCTGACTGTGGCCCTCAAGAAGCATCCTTCCTGTGCTGGGCTTCATAAGCCATGGCTGCCATAAAAGTGCTATTCCATGGTATTAGAAAATCTCTGAGAGGTGAGCCAGGGATGGGCGGGCCAGTAGACCTCATCTTCTTAGACCAGCAATCTCTGGTGAGGAGAGGGATCATTACTAAAGCACAGATGCTACATTAACACTGTCACCGAACTCTTCTTGGGACAAATAAAAAGGGGCGGACCCTAAGACTATTTCTGTGAAGCCCTTGTACCTGCTCAGTGTGGAACCCAGAGACTTGCTCGTGCAAGGTGAGCATTCTGTCACTGAGCTACATTTCCAGTGCCATGCACTCATTCTTGATCAAAATGAAGACACTTTGGCACACGTTGCATTTCACACAACTAAGTGTACAAACTCCACGGAAGGTGATGCAGCAATGTCTTCACATTTAATTCGCTGAGAACGAAGACTAGCAAAGACAGCGGTGGTTGTCTTACATGGACCTAGTCCAGGAATCAGCTGCTGGTTGAGTGCTGTGACCCGGGAAGGAACCTCTTCAGATGTGTGACACTTTGTGCTTTCTATAAACTTAAGGTAGCGCTCTGATGCCCTTCTGATCCTGCACTCAGCCAGCATTAGCTCCATCAGACCTGTCCACTGTCCACCTGTCCCTTCTGTGCCTCAGAAATACACCAAAGGCTGGAAGAAAGCCAACCCCAGCAATGCACTGCACTCTGCGTGATCGCTGCTGCTGCAGGGCAAAAAATCAATGGGACGACTTGTTTTCTCAGAGCAGGCCACGGGAATTGGGCTCCTCTAAGCTTTATTTGTTGAATTTGTCAGACATCAAGATGAACAATAAGACTCTCTTTTTTTTTTACAACAGAAAGTTCAAATGATGATTAAATTATTGAAATATTTATCAATACCTCATAACTGCCCAAAAAGCTTTTGTCTTATGCTCTCTCCATCTGTCTGTTGTCTGTCTTTCTGCCTCTGTATGAGCATATCTATACACATATATGGAGAGAGAGACATTTCTCCAATATATATTATATACATAAAATATATTATCCATAATATATCTTCACTATGGATATATTATATGCATGTGATTAATAAAGCAGAGGCCTTCTGATAACTTAATAACTGAATTTAAATAACTGAAGGTAAACTGTGTTGTCAGTTGGTGGTAGCACAGGTTCCTATGATGCTTTGGATCCTTGGGCTGCGTTTCCAGCACCAAACCAACACATAAACAGGTGTCAAAAATTGTGCATTCTGCTTTATAATACTGTAATGCCTCTCATTTGCCTCTATCTGTGAATGTTTGGAGGGGGACATGCTTGCTTCCAGAAGCCAGAGGGCAGTCTCGGGTGTCATCCTCAGGTGCTGCCCATCATTCTGAGACAGTCTGTCACTGGCCTGAATCTTGTTCATTCAGGTAGCCGATCTATCTCTCTGTCTCTGCCTCCCCATGGCAGAGATTGCTAGCATATTCCACTACCCCTGGCTTCATTAAAAGATGTATTTTATTTTTAATTATGGGTATACTGTGTGTGTGTGTGTGTGTGTGTATGTGTGTGTGTGTGTGTGGTGTGTGTGTGGTGTGTGTGTGGTGTGTGTGTGTGTGTGTGTGTGTGTGTGTGGTGTGTGTGTGTGGTGTGTGTGTGGTGTGTGTGTGTGTGGTGTGTGTGTGTGGTGTGTGTGGTGTGTGTGCTGTGTGTGTGTGTGCTGTGTGTGTGTGTGTGCTGTGTGTGTGTGTGGTGGTGTGTGTGTGTGGTGTGTGTGTGTGTGTGCTGTGTGTGTGTGTGCTGTGTGTGTGTGTGGTGTGTGTGTGTGTGTGTGGTGTGTGTGTGTGTGGTGTGTGTGTGTGTGTGGTGTGTGTGTGTGTGTGGTGTGTGTGTGTGTGTGGTGTGTGTGTGGTGTGTGTGTGGTGTGTGTGTGTGTGGTGTGTGTGTGTGTGTGTGTGTGTGGTGTGTGTGTGTGTGTGTGTGGTGTGTGTGTGTGTGGTGTGTGTGTGGTGTGTATGTGTGTGTGTGTGTGTGTGTGTGTGTGTGGTGTGTGTGTGTGTGTGTGTGTGTGTGTGTGTGTGTGTATGTGCAGCTATATGCGTCTGCGTGCGTGCAGCTGCCCCACCGCCCCGACGAGCAGTCAGATTTTCTGGAGCTGGAGTTACAGGCAGCTGTGAGCCACATGGTATAAGTGCTAGGAGGCAAACTTCAGGCCTCTGCAAGAGCAGAATACATTCTTAACCACTGAGCTATTTCTGCAGGGCCATGCCTGAATTTTTACATGGTTTGGGGAATCAAACTTGGGTCCTCAAGCATATAATATTTTTTACATACAGAAATCATATAATCAACTGAATCAAATCTACAACCCCTCTCCTCATTTGTCTTTTATTAGCATGCTATCATGTGAGCCCCTCTGTTCTGTGTATCCAGCCTCTTACAGAGAGAAAGAATGTTTAGTGCCTCTCTAAGTGCTGTGCACTGTGCTATCCCCCTGCACTGGCTGATTTCATGTCAACTTGACACAAGGTAGAGTCATCGGAGAGGAAAAAGCCTCAGTTGAGGAAACGCCTCCATGAGATCCAGCTGTAAAGCATTTTCTCAATTAGTGATTGATGGGAGAGGGAGAATCCCATTATCCATGGGGCCATCCCTGGGCTGGTGGTCCTGGGTTCTATACAAAACCAGGCTGAGCAAGCCACGAGGAGCAAGCCACTAAGCAGCACCCCTCCATGACCTCTGGATTAGCTCCTGCCTCCAGGTTCCTGCCCTCTTTGAGTTTCCTGTCCTGACGTCCTTTGGTGATGAACACTGATGTGGAAGTGTGAGCTGAATAAACCCTCTCTTCCCCAACTTGCTTTTTGGTCATGGTGTTTTGTCACAGCTGTAGAAACTCTAACTAAGGCACCACCAGCCCCCTGGGCCTTCTTCAGTACAATAAATTGATTTTTTTTTTAAAGAATGAGGAATGAGGCAGCCTAGAAAGAGAGGGGGGATAGCAGCTGAAGGGGTGTGAGGGTGGGACTGGGAGGAGAGGAGGGAGGGAGCTGTGGCCAGGCTATAAAGTGATTAATAAAGAAAGAAAGAAAATAAAATAACAAGGCAGCCTATTTCCTATTCTTTTTTTTTTTTTTTTTTTTCTATTTCCTATTCTTTTACGACATATTTTAGTCTCTTCACATGACACTGAGTAAACTTTTCTATACCATAACCAAACTGGGTGGCTGCTCTTGAATTGCTTAGAGAGCAATGTTTTTTATTCATGAAAACACATCAAAATTGCCAGAACTCAGCCTCTGGGACTCAGGACTGCTGCTGCACAGCAGGCAACTGAAGTTTAAACATTGATAAGTCTTAACTGGAATGAGTTCAGCAATGAGACTGTAGTGATGCCAATCAGCCTAGTAACCACCCTATGGCTTTCCTTTGTCCTGGCTGTGCTAAGGTCCTGTGTTCACAGGCAGAGAGCTGTGAGCTCCCGCATGGCCCCGGCCTGCACCATCAAAATGCCATCACAAGCCGCTGCCCTGACGGTAAGCACTCATTCACCAGAGATCTTCTGCACCCCATGAACTGACTCCTGCTTCTCTTACCTGCCCCCTCCCATTGTGATCGCCTCTCTGAGATCACAAGATGAACTCTGAAGAGGCCGTGACTCTTCCTTTGTCCCTTCACTGCCCTCCCTGAGGTCCTGTGGTTCCACAGTGGGGCCCTGCTCTCTCCGTGCTAACCTCCCAGGTTCATGCATCTGAGTGCAATAGACTGGCTGCACTGGGCTACACATGGCATCAGGTCTTTTGAGGAATTACTAGTACGGTGCTGTCTTCAGTCCTTATATCCTCCTTAGCATTAATAATAAGTCTAGACTGTCACATGCCCCTAAAGGGGCCTTTTCATAGCTGCACCACAGTGTCCCTGCGCAACTCAGGACTGCATCAAAAAATATTAAGGGTGTTGGGTTTTTTTCATAGTTTTCACTCCCCAAGAAACTGAGGAATTCTACTCTCTAGTCTCCAGAGCAGAGAACCCCAGTCCTTGTCCAACTCCCACGTAGAGAAGAGTGCAGACTTTTACTCAGTGACGGACTCAGCATCATTTCCCACCTTAGGGACCCTTAAGGGCAATGTTTTGGCTTACGGGAGTGAACCAACAGGAAAAAGTAACTGGCCCCTCAAGGCAAGGAACGGAACAGCATCTGCAAATATGCTTTCAGCACATATCACAGCCAGCCACGCACACACTTGTCTGCTCTTGGTAATCTGAAGTTAGGCACAGTACTTCTGAAGTTGAAAATCTGACTTCTTAAAGGGAAAGGCTTTAAGAACTAGGTCGGTTCGTGCAAAACGCTTTGCCAAGCTAAGTGGTTGAGGATGGCCTAGTTTAGAGCTCCGGAACACACAGGATGCAAAGGTTAGATAAATAGTCCAGTCTCTTTAAGTGCTCTGAGACCACACTTCATGACGAGTCTTTCAACATGTTATTGACTTGACAGCAGATGAAGGCAGGCCTTGTGGTGATGGTGGAACTGTGAGGGGAGACTAAGTGCCTCACCAAGGCAGATGGAAGATGGAGAGAAGACAGAGCTGTCAGCTACAGACACAAAAGCAAGCAACAGCAAACAGCTGAGAACACACAAACCAACAACAGTGGGGGACCTGGAGCTGGGTCCCTACACATTGCTTGAGGATGGTTTTAAATTCTAACACCTACATTTGAAAAAATAAAAAAAGGGGGAAAGAGAGATGGATCAACCGTTAAAACCACACACTGCTATATGGCTCTTGTAGAGGACAAGAGTTCAGTGTGCAGCACCCACCACAGGCAGCTCACAACTACCCAGAACTCCATTCCAGCTCTGGGACCAAACAGACTCTTCTGAACTCCTCAGGCACTGCTCACATTTGCACATACTAACATATCTGCACACACCAGCTGATGGACAGGCAGGCATACAGAAAATTTTAGAAATTAAAAATGAATCAATAAATAAAAATAAATAAATCACTAGTGAAAAACTTTTATATAAACACACACACACACATGGAAGCCTTGGTAATGACCCCAATACTTTGTATCTGGGAAACAAAAGACTACTCTATGACATTATTCCTAGGGAGCCACGAACAAACATCTACTCATACCAGATAGGGAACCCACAAGAGACCAAAGTAAGGATAGCACCAAAGTCCAACTGATGAACCACAGAGCTTATTAGGGTTACTTAGAGAAAAAGCAATAACTCACGCACAGCTGCATCCCCAAAAGCCCACCCCTGCATGAGTGACAGCTCATAAAACCTCCAAACCTGAAGCTCACCACCTAAGAGGTGGGCAGCTGGACAGGTTGGAGGGTCTCTAGTTCAGGCAGTTAGGTGGTCTGCATATCTTTCAGGCAACTCAGCTTGGTTTTCAAGCTGAGTTTCAGGAACTTTCTGTAGTCTTTGACTTGTTTACTTCCTAAATTTTAATGAGGTGGGTTTTTTTTTGGTTTTTTTTTTTTGTTTGTTTGTTTGTTTGTTTTCCTGCAGGATAGACTGTTTCACCTCCCTCTCGGATAGCCAGAGTGTTCGTAGCTTCTCTCCAAGAAGAAATATTTCATTTCTGAGGAGAAGGCCACACAACTAGACGCAGGTCATACAGAATTACACAATTTAGTGCCCGACCCACCTCCACTCTCACAACCCCTCCTACAAACCCAGCTGTTAAGATCTGAGAAGCCAAGAGGAGCCTCGACACACTGCTAGCCTGAATATCTCTACCCTAAAAGAAAGACGGTTGTACATTTACATATCAGAACTTACTAAGCTCCAGACACGTCTCCCTTGAAGAAAGGTGAAAACTTGCACGGCAAACAATACCACATTGAACTCACAAAGGCATCTAGTGCCATCGTGCCAACAGCAGGAAGTGTGACAGAGCATTGAGGCCAAAGGGTTACATATGTACTGGGATATTTGAGATTTTATAAATGAAAGTCTGTATGTGGGATGCATATTTTCTGTTTGCATTCAAAATAGTGTGCATGGAATTTGATTGCACTCAGTTCTTGTACACAGCTTTCCTTTTCACATACCCCCTCCTGATTTCCTAAGTGAAGAGACTTCAGCTCTTCTTATCAATCACAGTCACGTGGAGGCAATTGAGATTCTGTGCCAACTTCCTGAGACCAGGGGGAAGGGCTAACTGCACTTGTGGCACTGGGTTTTGGGGAGGCCCAGGAAGTCACAGGGCCTGCCAAACATGTGCTTTGAACATGACTATATCTCACATAATACTTATAAATATGCATTTCAAAGCTGCTAGAGAATTCTATCTGGTGAGCGTTTGCTATTCCGAAGCTCCTCCTGATCTTTGTCCTTCACTGACGTTGAACGTTCATGAAGAGGGAGAAAGCTCACTTTGTTCAGCATCTCTAGAAGACAGTATTTACTGCAGCCTCCCGGGAGACCACTATCAGCCACAGCGCCACCTGCTGGAAGACTCAGGAGAAAGCGTCTTTCCATCCCTGGGGAGAGCCCAGAGAAGGGAAGGTCACAACTGGTGAGTTTTCCCAGCAAGACTATAAGTTGAAACTCATTGTCAAAGCCAGCTTTACCCATCCATTCAGGATGCAGAGTCCCCTCCCAGGAGCTCTTTCTGCTCGGCGGAGACTGAAACTGATGGGCAGTCAGCCAGGAAGTGCCTGGAGCTTTTGGTTCAAAAATGAGATTCAGAGCATGTGTTGGACTGTGACAAGGGAAATAAAGGACGCTGCTCACAGGAGCCCGTGCCTGGGTTCCTTCTCTCAGGGACACTGTGGCATACCCCTGCTTATGGTACCTCTCCTCTCCATCTCCTGGTCCTTTCTTCTCTTCCTCCCCTCTCCGTGTTATCTATCTCTTCTTTCTTTATCTCACCACAGTGTACATCACACACACATACACGATGCAGATTCACACATCCTTACAACGCAGAAGCACTCGAATACATACCACGCACACAACATTATGCACATACATACATACATATGCAGTTACAAACCATACAGACGTGTGTGTTCACAGGTGTGTGTACACGCCAAGCCTCATATGCAGAGCCTTGATTTCAGTAGCTTACTATGCATGATTTAAAGCTCTCACAAATACCTAGAATATTGAAAGACAGATTTGTACAATATCTGTGCATTACCCTCTTGTCGTTCACTAATCGTCGACTTTATGTGACTGCTAATGCTTGGTGAATAAGCAGTGAATTGGCAATAACAGAGTTTGATGTATTCACAGCACTGGAGTGCTAATATGCCTGATTTTAGTCATCATGCATAAGCCTAGAGTATTTAGGATCTCCAACATGAATGGGGAGGTTATGGAGACTGGATTGCTTCTAGAAACACACAGCACAACCAAACACGGCATGATACGATTGCCATAGTAACGGGGGTATTCCAAACGAAAATCACAACGGTGCACCACCAATTTGGGGCTCCACTAAACAAGGCATAACACCTATGTTAAGAATGCTGAGCTGCAGTTCCTGGTGACAGTGGTGCCTCTAGAAAATGCCACTGTACAGAGTAAAGGTAGAGGGAAGTCGCCCCACATACTGTGCAGGGTCGCTGTGGACAGCCCAGGGCAGAAATGAGACCACAGCCGCTGGTCGCGGCTCATACAGGGAAGCTCTTAGCAAACTGCTTCTGCAGCGTATAGTAGCGACTTTCCAAACCTGGGGGTGGGTTTGGAAATCAGCTCAAGCCCGGTTGGCCCTTGTGTCTAGTCTGAGATGGATCGTTATTTCTGCACATGGATCGAACTACGTAATAGCATAAGAGGTGCGGGCATAAAAGGAATGTGTTAGAGGCAGAGCAAGGAATCAGCAGCCAAGGGAAGCCCCGGTCCCATCTATTTTTCACTCGGCAGCTCGTTGCATAACCATGGAAGAAGCCTCCACTTCCTCCGTCTGCACCGCCATTTCGCCTCATGTTCATTCTCATTTTATTTGGATTGGTTCAAAGACTAGCCTCCTTACAAAACCTAGCTCTCACCTCTGCAGTGGAGCTAAGTTAAAAGGAAAGGTCTGGTCTTCTCTCCTTTGTGGGTTTTCCTAAGGAACGATCCCTTCTATGTCCGCCCTTCCTCCCTGTCTGTCTCCCTGACAGTGGCCTACTGAGGGTCAGACTCAGGAGGTAGCAAGCGTGGTGCAAACAGTGGCGATCCCAGAGACCCACAGACGTGCGCTCTGAAATCCACTCTGACTTTGAACTTGGCTTTGGAAAAGTTACAAGTATGCTTTCAGCCCGATCAGTAAAACAGAGGTCAGTTGCCTGAGAGTGACTGGGTGTGTCCAGGGTCCTGCCTACAAGGGCTAAGACCTTTGCTAATTATCACAAGCTCTGCAGCATACTTGAGGAGCTAGACCAAACGGGAGCCTTTAGAAATCTTATGGATCCTTTCTTAATCTCCCCTAAACCACCCTGGAGAGTATCCCAGGAGTCTGGACACGGCGGGGTGTGGGGTAGGATCCTCATTAAGCATGGCTACCAATCAAGCCGGGGTGTAAAGTCGGAAGTTCATACACGTTCGCTGAATGAACTTTCAAAAAGACGTTTTTCTGTAGCTTAGAATCATGGCTTTCCTACAATGCTAAAATAATTTTATGCCATTCCCCTACTAATTACCATCTCATTATTATTAGAAAGATGCTTTCCTTGAAATCAACACAATTTTTGCTCTAGTTCGTTTTAGTGGCGTGTCAGGGAAGGCTCCGGTGGCTACCATTCCGAGGAAGATAGCGCCACCTAGTGGCTTCTTATTCGAGGTGCAATTCTTTCACGCCTACCTGCTTGGATGCCAACATTGGGGCTTGGCTACCAGGATCTCAAGCATTAGCAAATACTTCATTGCTGCGTGCTAGCGTCTTCCTGAAAATATACAGATAAGAAAAGAAAATAAATCCTCGAGTCTTTGAAATTCCACAGAACACGTGACCTCAAAAAGCCTGTTACAAAATTCTCTATACACTTGGAAGGTTTGTGATAAGCTCCTTGGGTCGTGAGACAAAATTAATTTCCTATCCCCAGGAGCTTTATGATTCTTTTCATAGTGACCTAGACATTATTTGTTTTGTTTTGAGACGGTGTCTCACGCATCCCAGGCTAGCTTCAAACTCATTACATAGCACGAAATGACCTTTAACTCCTGAGCTTCCTCCCTGTACCCCCTTGCAATCTGGGATTACAGGTGTGTGGCATTACATCTTATTCATATGGTGCTAGGGAGGGATCCCAGAGGGAAAAAAGCTTTAAATTGAATGTCTTTCCTTGCATGCTAACGTTTTAATCAAGCCAACTCTAACATGGTTATAATTAGGTGACTCTCTCTTATTCCGTGGGGACCCCCTGCCTGCACCCTTGCATCAGGGCACCCTTTCTCCACATCCTGAAAAGAAAACAAAGCTAACGCACAGCTTCCCAGGAAACCCAGAACAAGCCTAATGGTTCTAAACAAGGATTTGTTTTTTTCTGATAAGAAACTCTCAATGTAACGAATGACACTTATGTTCTCACCACTTGCCCTGCCCCCCCCCCCAAAATGAGGATGATAGATGAATCTTCATATTTCCCTTCATCTAAAAGAAAGCAAAAGAACCAGAGAGGAGAATTCTTAAGACAAAAGGACTAAAAATAGGAAAGGACCAAAGGAACAGGGGGACCAAACCTCACAAATGGCTGTCTCCAATTGCTCTGGGCTCAAATTCCTTCTCTCCTAATGGCATATGCTTTGCTCAAAGAAAACTGTCCTCGGTGACTGCCTGTCCACGCTCTCATCTGCAGCTCAGGGTCCCCTCATGGCTGGGTAGTATGGCCAAGGTCATCCGTGGGGACAGGCACTTGTAGGACTTCTGTCTCCTTGATTTTTAATGCCCTGTGTCCTTTGCAAGCCGCACTGTGGGCCCTATCCATTGAGTGCTGTCGGGGACTCTCCAGGCCTGTGTCATGAAAGCAAGCCACTTGGCGCTGAGCAGGCGCTCCTGTCCACTGACCAGTGCTGAAAGAGGCCAGTGCCAAGGACCCAAAAGCCCAAAGGCCATGGACCACTGCTCCACGGATCCTGCTTCTGGGAAGAAAACAGAAAAGCATGAGAGCGGTGAGGGAATTTCTTCTGCAAGCACACTTTCTGACCCAAGCCCAAGACTTTCTTCTGCCCAGACAAAAGCAATTGTTTCCTTCAGTGTCTTTTGCTCTGCATCAGGAGGTTCCTGACAATTCTACATGGATTTCAGGGCCCAGAGGCATCCATGGGCCAACATCATCTCCAGCTGCTTATCAAAAAGGCTGGATGTT
Source organism: Acomys russatus (assembly GCF_903995435.1). NCBI lineage: Eukaryota > Metazoa > Chordata > Mammalia > Rodentia > Muridae > Acomys > Acomys russatus. The sequence continues at coordinate 61,286,197 of NC_067145.1, forward strand.
TTGCTGCATTCGGTGAGTTCATCTGGAGGCCCAAGGCCTCTGCCTTCCCAACCTGACACTTTTCCACATTTTGCCTCCCAGTGTACCGCAAGAGCTGCTGTGTCTGAAGATCTCCTGTTCATAAGAAGGCTAGGCGCTTAGAGACCCACTCTTAGAAAGGTTGAAGCTGACATCACGTCAGCCCTAGGCTCTTGCCAGTTCTTGGGGCTCACTCTACATCCCTAAAAATCATTCACTCTTCCTTCTAACATTGCTGAGAGGCCCAGCTCCCTCTCCCCCATGAGGAAGAGAATTAAGCTTCTGTCATCTGGCCCCTTTTTGAGTTTCACACCTTGTATACCTGCAAGGGCTTTTAAATTTTTATTTATTTATTTATTCACTTTACATCCCAATGCTAGCCTCCTCCCTCCTCTCCTCCTGGTCCCACTTTGCCTCCATCTTCCCTCTCCCCTATTCCTCAGAAAAGGGGAGCCCCACCCCCTTCCCACCCACCCCAGCTCATCAAGTTATACCAGGACTCAGCGTGCCCTCTTCCCCTATGGCTTGGTGAGGCAACCCTGCCAGGGGCGGAGGGAGGTGGGGCAGAGGGGAGTGATCAAACAGCAGGCAACAGAGTCCATGTCAGAGGCAGGCCCCGCTCCCCTTACTAGGGGACCCACCTGAAGCCTGAGCTGCCCATCAGCTACATCTGTGTAGGGGGCCTAGGTCCAGTCTATTCATGGTCCTTGGTTGATGCTTCAGTCTCTGCAAGCCCCTCTGGATGCTGGTTAGTTGGCTCTGTTCATCTTGTTGGGGAGCCCCTGTCACCTCCAGGTCCTTCTATCCTTCCCCCCACATTTCCACAAGATTCCCTGCACTTCACCCAATGTTTGGCTGTGAGTCTCATCATCTGTTTTGATCCTTTGCTGGGTGGAGCCTCTCAGAGGACTGCTATGCTGGGATCTTGTCTCACACCTGTCAGAATGGCTAAGATCAACTCAAGTGGCAGCACATGTTGGCAAGGATGCGGAGATAGGGGAACACGCCTCCATTGCCTGTGGGAATGCAACCACATTGGAAATCAGTCTGGGGTTTTCTCAGAAAATTGGGAATAGCTCTACCTCAAGCTCTATCACTCCTGTGTGTACACCTGCACACTAGTGAACATGTGTGCATTTGGGCCTCTTGGTCTTTTCTCAGGATTTTACAAACTCCAGTAATTCAGTTTTCAGAGGGTGGCAAAAGGCTGTCTTTGGCTCTCAAACTGCTCTGATATACAGATGAAGGACCCAGACAGCCTGAGCAAACTCAGTCATAGACACCTGCAAGGTACACAGCCAGCTTACCCCTTTGTGTTGGTGGTGGTGGCTGGTTGGTTCGTTTTTGTTGTGTTTTTAATACCTGTTTTTAATCAGTGAAAACTCCTGGAAACAGGCGGGCCTCTGACCCATTCTGATTCACACAAATGTTTTTTGGATTGCTCCTTTTCCCCTTAATCTCTCACTAAAGTGACAATCATGAGGCTGGAGAAGTGCTCCAGGGGCTGAGAGCACTGCCTACCGATGCCTTCAGAGGGCCTGGGTTCAATTCTTAGCATCCACGTGGTGACTCATAACTCCAGTTCCCCGAGATCCACGCCCTCTTCTATCATCCTCCGGGCCCTGCAGGCACATGGTGCACAGACATACACGGAGGCAAAATGCCAATACACGGAGAATAAAAATAAATAAAAATGTTTAATGTAAAATAATGACTATGCAGTGGGTGGTTTTCCACTGTGAAACTAAGATATCACCTTCTTGCCTGGTGAGAGACTGTCTTCAGGGCAGGGAGGTTCTTCTTTAATGCGAGGACAAAGGAACACAGTTTGATTTGTGTCCTTTTTTATTACTAAGTCTTCTGCAGCACAGGCTGGCCTTGAGCTTAACATGAGGCTGAGAATAACACTGACGTCTGATCCACCTGTTTTGTATGTGCTGGCATTGCGGGCGTGTATCACCAAGTATGGTGCATGCTTGGCATGTTCTACCAATTGGTCTGCCTTTTCTATCCCCCAAGAGCCCGTTTTTCCAATCCTTGCCTCCAGTGTTAGTTTTTGAGGTGAGACTGGCCTCGCTGGATCTCACCTTTAACCTTTGCCGAGCAACACGCCCCCTACCCCTGTGTAGCGCTCCTTACCAATGCTGTTCTTACATTTATCTCTTCAGAAAGTCTCCAGGGCTAAGTCCTTGCATCTGCGTGTAATGTGGATGCACGTGGGAGCCAGGAGCCTGTGTGTCTTGGAAAGGGGCCTGGCCTGGCTACACATCATGTACTTCATTTCTCCTCTGCTGTGTACAGCCTGTCCACTGCACACCTGGCCTGGGAAAGAGGGAGACAATCAAGACAGAAGGCTGCCAGGAAATCAGAGCCCTGGGCAACAGTGTGCATCACGCAGCCACTGCACAGTGGGAGTAAAAAGGCTTGAGGGTTTTTTTTTTCCTTCCTGCTGTTTTAAAATAGATATAAATAGATGTCATGCCGTTCTGTTCTTAGCCATAGTCACCAGTGGGACTGGCTGTCGGGAAGCCTATTCTACTGTAAAGACGCATGGTAAAAATACGAGTTATACATGCTCCGTTTCAAGCCTGCATTATGTATGGTCTGTATTACCAACAGGATCTCCTTCCAGTCCAGGACACTTGCCTTAAAATGTAATTCAGCCTGCAGCCTGGGTAGTGTCATTTTGTAAAAAGGATTATGTGCTATAAATAACCATCCCTCAAACCTAGAAGTGGGACAGCTCATGAATAACTCATGAGCCATGGGCTGCGGCTCTGCCCTTTGAATCGGAGAACATGTGTTCCCAGTCTCAAGAGGGAGAGAGCCTTCGCTCTGTCCCCCTTTCAGATGCTGGCCTTGGAACAGGCCCAAGTCCTTCTGGGATAATCCAGTGAACTCCACACCCCATTCTCCTCTGTGCTGTCCTCTCTGGCCTCCCCGCTTCAGCAGGAAGGCAGGTTCTGGACCTAGGGGCCTGAATCTCTCTCTTCACTAAAACGTGGCACAGGAGTAAGTTCCCAGGTACACTCCAGGCATCCATCTGGTTTTCTTTTTCTTTTTTTCTTTCTTTTTTTTTTTTTTTTTAAGCTTTATTTATTGATTATATACAGTGTTTTTTGCCTGCATGTACACCTCCACAACAGAAGAGGGCATCAGATCACACTATAGGTTGTTGTGAGCCACCATGTGGTTACTGGGACTTGAACTCAGGACCTTTGGAAAAGCAGCCAGTGCTCTTAACCTCTGAGCCATCTCTTCAGCCCCTGGTTTTTAATAATGTAAGAACACAGCCCTGGTTCTGGTGCCCCGGCACCAGCTCCCAGCTCAGCTTCTGCAGAACACAAGAAATTTGTCCTATTTCTGCTCTAATTCAAACCAGCAACCTTTGACCTCAGCAGGGATGATGTGGCCACAAGCCAAGCAGAACCCATCAGAATCCAGATGACAAGGGACGCTGGGTGGCCTCGTGAGATTAGCAGACCAGCATCTGGCCATTCAAAGCAGCAGATCAACTTGGTATTTGGGTTTTGGTGGTGGTGGTGGTGGTGGTGGTAGTGTTTTGGGTTTGGTTTGTTTGTCTGTTTGTTTGTCATTTGGTGTGGAGCAACATTGGGTGTACATGTGCACAGAGGCCAGAAAGCAATCTTCACTGTTTTTCTTTAGGTACTATCCCTCTTGAACTTATAACATGATCTCTTACTAGAACCTGAGACTCTTTAGTTAATTTAGGCTGCCTACCCAGTGAGCCTCAGAGAGCCACCTGTCTCCATACTCTTACAATTGGACATTTCTAATACACGCCTCCTGGCAGGTTTTTATTCATGCTTGTGCTGGGAATTGAACTCAGGTCCAATATAAGCGCGGCCAGCGCTCTATTTAGTGAGATATCTCTATATCCCCTGATGAGCTGTCTCACCACCACCAATTTTCTTGCTTTTTGAAGACAGGGTCTCATATAATCCAGGCTGGCCTCAGGCTCATTCCATAGCTGAGGATAACCTTGAACTTCTGACCCTTCTGTCGTCACCTCCTGAGAGCCGGCATTACAAGGTGCCACCTTCAACCTGATGTTTGTAAAAAGCTTTATTGCTCTCCTTGCCTCCGTTAGCCAAGGCTGGATTGGAAGAAAGGGGAAAAACAAACCTGGGAAAGGACTGATGTGGCTTTGCGAGGTGACCAAGGAGGCCAGAGCAGACCAGAAACACTGCCAAGAAAGGAAAGCGACAGTGCCGCCCACAAGAACAGGCTATCCTTATTGGGCCCCCAGACCATTTCCTCCCTGATCACTGCCTTGGACCAGTTCTGGGGGAAAAAAATGATAGAACAAAATGATTGTTTCTGTGCTAACCTTCTGTCTGCTATTCCGCTAGCCACATCCAAATGAGACTTCTGGAGCCAGCTTCAACTCCACAGCTTGCCACCGTGACTAGGAACAGAGGAACCGGTCCCTGAGGAACCAAGGAGGACATGAAGGAGCAACAAGGAAACGATGCGCCAGGCTAAGATGTCGACCAACAAGGAAAGCAGCGTTTTAGTTTTTTGCGGTGTGCTAAAATAATCAGAATTCACGCAAAATATGACAGATAAAATATCAACACTTTTAAGTCATCACTATTTCTAATTTTTTCCTTTTTTTTTTTTAACTTTTGTGCCTCGAGGCTCCAATATGGCTCAACACTGCACCAGACCTTTTTGTTGAATAATGATAGTTAGTGAATTTATTTTCAATAGTCATGTTTTAGGAGAATTCCAACATCCCACTCTTTGCTGTCTTCACCCACCTGTTGTCTGTTTGATGCAACACTCCTGAGCAGTCACCTTTGACTCTACCATCTTCTCTGCATCCCATTGAAGGAGAGATAAACCTTTTTTTTTTTTTTTTTTTTTTTTTTTTTTAAATGATCCCAAGTGCGGGATCCGAACGGTCTTGTGAGAGAACAGGTGAGGTTAATCCACTAGAAGACCAACCACCTCGTGTGGGAGCTTGATTGTTGCCAGCTGAAAAGATCCTGTGAGCAGACTCTGGGAGAACATATATAAATGAGCCCAGAAGTGGAGGCGGGGCCTTTGGAGACTTTGGATAGTTTTTGGCTGTTCATCACTCCACTTCGAGACGCTCCTAGAGAGACCCGCTCGAGGGAAGGCTTCAGGGCTCTGGCTCCTGCTGAGGTTCCGGGTTCCAGTTACTCCAGGATACAGCAGAAGAAATCCTGCTGATTACACCAGCAGAATCATTCCTCAGAACTGATATCCTTACGGTTTTATCATTGTGTTCTTTAATCCTCTTTTACTATTGTTTTGGTTAGTTGGGTTATAAGTGACGTAGGCTCGGTTAATAAGTTATAATAAAATACACTGCTTAAGAAAACTGAGTCTACATCCCATAAATTACCTAGAGCCAGACACTTCACGCTTGGCTATGGCTCTCCACCACAGTCAAGTAAACAGTGCCTGGGCCTCAGCAGCTATTTATTGAATGAACACGTGCCCCCGTGATTCAGCCAAGCAATCACTGCTCTTGGGCTTGAGCAGCCATGAAGTTCAGCCCATCATTGCTGTGTTGTCTTTCTCCCACCTCTGTAGGAATAGCTCTGGAATCCTGGACCCTGTCTTCTCATTCTTATGGTCCACCCTTGCTGACTCCAGTCACATCCACAGTCTCCAGCCAGCAAAGCCACAGGCTAAGAGTAACTAGCTGAAGAGGCAAGTTCACACACAGAAAGACTTCTAATAGTAGATGGCCCAAGTGTCCTGACTCTTGGAAAGATGTTATCTTGGTTCTTTTTATATTTTATGTTGAGTTTTGCTCCTGGGTTTTTTTCTCAGCGCCCTTCTGAATACTATTAACTTTTTGCTTATGTAAAACAATTGTTGACTGGCATTGCCTCGATGCTCAGTTAAGTTTGAATTTCAGATCAGGATGAATGATGCTTTAGTGTGCTTCTAATCTTACACAGAACTTACTACCTACACTAGAAAACGTATTTGCTGTTTGTAGAAAATTCACATTTAACCTACGTCCAAACCATATGTATGTATTTCTTTCTGAATGTGACAATTCTGTCACTGATGTGCAGTTTTGTGTCTGTGTAGATTCAAGTTCTGTGTGTGTGTGTGTGTGTGTGTGTGTGTGTGTGTGTGTGTGTACACATATGTGTGGAGTAGCATATACACATGTGTGCACATTTATGTGGAGGCCAGAGCTTGAGAGCCAAAATCTTCCTTGATTCATTTCTGCCTTATGTCTTCAGCACAGGCTTTCTCACAGAACCCAGCTCACCTATGGCCTAGACTGATCAGCCAGCAAACTCTGAGGATCTGCTTCTCTCTACCTTCCCCCAGGGCGACATTAGAGATGCATGTGATCAGGCCATGTGACATGATAGTTACGTGAATATCAGGAAGCTAAACTGAGGTTTCCATGAGTTCCCAGCAGGCACTTTTCCAACTGAGCCATCTCTCCAGTCCCGATGTTTTGACAGCACTGCAAGGCTACTTAGGTATCAGTGAACGGACTTCACCTCTACGCCCAGGCCAGTGTGTCCACAGAGCTCCCACGAATCCGCAAGTGAGGAGCTAACGATCTCGTACCATCTAACTCCATACGCACATGACAGCAGCAGAATTTAGGGGAAGCTGGAAGAGTTCCCCTCAGCCAACTGAAATTCCTCCAAAGATATGCTTGTGTGTCAATCTGAGCCTTGTGGTGCATGCCTGTCATCCCGGCACTCCAGACGGAGGAGGGCCATGAGTTCAAGGCCAGCCTGAGATATAGGATAAGACTCTGTCATCTCTGGAGTCGCATAGGAGACAAGTCACTGAGCACACCTGAAGGACTTTCTAGAATGAGTGAACTGAGTTGGGAAGGCCCAATTTAACTGCAGGTAGCACCGTTGATGGGACAGGGCCGTGAGCAGAGCAAAACCAAGAGAGCAAGCTGAGCACCGGCAGCATTCATGGCCCTGAGCTTCCTGACTGTGGATGTAATGTGACCAACCACCTCACCCTCTTGACACTGCAACGTTCCATGATGGACTTCTTCTACAAACAGTGAGCCAAAATAAACCCTTCCTAAAGTAGCTTTTATCAGGCTTTTGTCATAGTGATGAACAAACTAATAAAAATGGTATGTGTTTCTGGAAATGTAGCTTGCTTAGAGAATTTCAGGGTTATTTTCTGTCTGACTCCATTTCACTGAGTTGACTTCCCCTGTGGGCCCAGTTTTTCTATAAAGCACTAGATGTGCTAAGCACAGTTCTTGGCCATGAGTGCATAATTCACCAATAAAAAGGAAATGGTCCTCACATTGTGAGCCACATCATGAATGAAGGTCTCCTAATGAATCACATAAGATCATAAAGGCATGTCCCATCTGCAAAATTCCTAAAACAATGAGGGAAAACCTCAAAGACACATTTTCTTTGTGATGTTCAATACAGGAGTATACTAAGGGGAATGGCAGTTGTGTGAGCTCCATCCCTGAGTCCAGGGCACAGCCCTTAGAAGACAAGTGGGTGCTTCTGATGAGCTGCCAGCAGCTGTCCATCCGGCTCCATCCACTCATGGAGGCCTTCTCTACAGTGTCCCTGAAGCCTCCTAGGACAGATAACTGGGGACGGGGTGGGGGAGGGGCTTATTGTATCCTGACTAAGGAGGGCAAGTCTTATCAAAGTCCTCAGATGCTTCTGTAGCGTAGGACCTGAGTAGCTGGCTGTGGTCGACATCCTGTGACCTTCCAGGACTCCATAACTAAGACAGCAATGTCTTACAGCTTCCGGTCTCTGGACTCCATGAAAAAAACTGCTATTTTATTTCACACACAAGATACGTTTACTTGAGGAAACGAAAATGACCTCCCTTAAAGCAGCACGGGCAGTTTCTGGATGATTTTGTCATGAGCTGTAGAAGTGAGGTCAGTTTGCCACATGGTTGCTGGCATCTTTGCTGGCAAAGTTCTGAAAGCCATGAGGAAAAGTCAACTCGTCCGTGCCTTTAAAGCAAAATTGCCACGCTGCTGAGCTTTCTGAGTAGTAAAAGCCCACAAGCTGTTCCATGCACTGTCTTTCTGTTAAGGGAAGGGAAAGCAGTTCCTTGAATGCATTCAAGTAGCGTTGACAGGAAGCTGCTGTCTTTAGAAGGCTGGCTGTGGACTAGGATTCATATAAAAATGCATATATGCAAATTAAAATGTTGAAAAAGAGACACTTATCAGCATAACCTTTAGAAAACCAAAGACTTATAACCTGGGTGCATATTCATGGAAGAGGAGGAAAACCATGCTAGTACTTCAGCATGCAGGGGCTGGGAACTGGTGACGTCATCAAACCAGGACTCCAAAGTTAGGACTCCTTTCCTCGGGCCCCCTCCCCCTAGTTCCTGAAATACTGACATTGGGCCAGTTACTAGCCCTGCAATGAATACTGAACGTTCAAATGACAAGAAGAATCACATATCACTCACTTGAAATCAGCAGCTGGAGATGACTAAGCTCAGAGAGTACCCCATGCTGAAGCAGAGTCAGGCTGAAAGGTTAGCTTGAGGCACCAACACTTACAACAGCAACATGAACCATCACAGATGACAAGCTTTATATAATATGACATGAAATTATATAGCTAACCATAATAAAAACAATAATAGTACGTTTTTGAAGTATTTGTGAGTTATTAAAATGTGACAGAGACAAAACATGACTGGGGAAATGACACTGATAAAAGCTACTCAGTGTTCAAGTCAACATTGCTATGAACCTACAGTTTATTTTCATATGATACAGTGTTGGGCTGAGGGAGGGTTCAGTAGCAGGTGAGAAAACATTTGTTGTATACGCATGAGGACCTGAATTCAAGTCCCCAGCGCCTATGCAAGAAAAACACAACAAAAAACAAAAAACAAAAACTGGCCTGTTAACCCAGTGCTATGGGAGGCAGACACCAGAAAATGGCTGGGCTTGCTAGCTTCCTACATATAGCTGTAGGTTTATTGAAACTAGTAGAGAAATAACCATGACATCTGACACTGGCCTTTGCATGCACATATATTGGCTTGCACACACGCGCACACACACACACACACACACATACACACACACACACACACACACACACACACACATGCACATGTGACAAAAGCAACATCTCAAAGCATAACAGAGTAAGGTTCAATAAAACAGAATTCGCTTGTGCTGAACCTATGTCCACATTTTGTCTTCCTAGGAAAATGCATCAAAATGTGTTCAGGGGCCAGGCGTGGTGGCGCACACCTTTAATCCCAGCACTTGGGAGGCAGAGGCAGGCAGGTGGCTGTGAGTTCGAGGCCAGCCTGGTCCACAGAGTGAGTCCAGGATAGTCAAGGCTACACAGAGGAAAGCCTGTCTCGAAAAAACAAAAACAAAAATAAAAAAAAAATTAAAAATGTGTTCACATTACAAAATATCTACTCAACAGAGTGAAATGGGGAAAATGAAAATGACTAAGGAAACCAAAGATACTTACAATTTTGCCAGACAGAAAAAGTTAGCATCATATCTTTCCATGAGCTTCTTTCTTCCTTCCTTCCTTCCTTCCTTTCTTTCTTTTTTGCATCTATAATATGCATTAGGACACCTCTTTTTTCTTTTTTTAACACGGTGTGACATAAGCTTTTCCTCTCACAACTGAGTCTGTGTATCTGCAGATACCACACTTATGAATTCCCATAAACATGGAGTGAAAATAGTGGGTGCAAATTGCACATTCACTGAGCATGGGTAGATACTTTTACTGTCATTATTCCCTGAAAATGTAGCTCAGCAGCTATTTACATAGCATTTACATTGTATGAGGTGTTATAAATAACCCAAGAGGTGATTTGGAATACACAGGAGGATGCGTGGTTATATGCAAATCTTCCACCAGTTTACATAAAGGACATTTGCATCCTCAGATACTGATGTCCTTGGAGCCTCTGGCACTAACGCTTTGTGGATTCAGAGGGTCAAGAGTAGTTTGCTATTCAGATATTTCACTGGCGTTATGTCATTTGTGTGTGCCTGTTTCAGACAGAAGGCCTACCACCAGGAGTACAGAACCGACACCAGCTCCAAGCATGTGCAGAGCGCTTACCCTCCCGTTCTAGCACCTGCCTAATGACAGTCCACATCTACAAGTGCTTTCTTGTCCCCAGTTAAGCAGAAGGAGGCTGAAACTGAAACCCAGGCACGGCTGCAGTTCAGTGGTTCAATGCATGGGTATTGACTGTTTCCAGTTTGACACTAAGCTCAGTGATGCCCGCCCCCACCCTGCACACCTGCTTCCTTAAAGCCTTGTCCCTGGGTTCTCATCCTCTCTCAGCCACTCTATCCCAGTCTGTCTCAGGTGGGCTTTACAGGTGCCCCCCTATGTCCCATATGTACCCCACACTCAGAGTGGCTCTGAAGGCTAATCTGGGGTGGGCACTTGTCTTTAGCATTTGTTCATTGTCAAACAGACAAACTACATACCTCGTTCATCCAAGCCTCCATCTCTCTAAGAGACCAAACAGGGACATCAAAGTATCTACCTCATGACATAGGTAGGTATGAGGCTTCAACCAGTGTGCACACCTGGTTTTATTTACAGAATATCATTTGGCCTTATCTGCCATGGATGCTGTTGTGTGTGGGGGGGGGTGTATGTATGAAATATTTAATGCATAGAATGCAAAGAATGTTTAATGCATACTGCAACATACTAAATATAATGTTTTATATGTTTTGTATGCTTAAATTTGAAACTCCTGGGGTCCGGAAAAATCGTTACTGTGAACATGTTTGTATAGCCCCGTCTCTCTCCTGCATGTTTTCTCTCTTACGCACCTCTTCCCCTGTTCAGACAGACATAGATTTTTGTCTAATTGGTCAGGAAATGAATGACACAGCAGGATCCCAGAGAGCAAAAACAGAGGCACATTCCTAGCTCTTCAGTTCCAAAAGCTGAGGTACTGGCAAAAAAAGAATAATAAAGTAAAAATAAAATCTACTGGGGAGGATATTTTTATCTGTGAGAACCAGTGTTTTTTACCCTTACTGCCAGACTCAAATCTGTTTTCCTAAATGGAAGAGAATGCAGAGCTGGAATCAGCAGATGAAAAGGAATGCTTAAATGGAGCTGCGAGGGGGAGGGGGGGCAGCATGCTGAGAAGGGAGCAGTGGGGGGGTCCTGAGAAGGGAGATTTGTCCTATTCTCCACTATTGGTGATGAGTGTGCAAACTGTGGAGTAGGAAGAAAGCCAGGTAACGCTTAAGTGCAATGGGTCTCAAGAAGTCACAAGCTCCCGCAATTCATACGTGCTCAGCCTCAAACAAAAGTATCCAGGAGGGTGGCGCACAGTTCACTCTCTTCCTGTGTGCCAAAGCTGACGACAGAAACAGGATGGGGATTCGTTTTCGCATCACCCATCACTAGAAAGTGGAGCAGGAAGTAGAGAACCATGCATTGGGAAAAGAACGTTTCCCTGGCAAAAGGGAGGAACAGTGTTCTGTCAACTAACATCCCAACAAAGACAGTATGATACAGAGGAGACTGGGAGAGCAGAGCACGGTGTTAGCCCTTCACAAAGCCAAAGCCAATCCACCTGGAAGCGAATACACTTCTTCAAATGGATAGGAGACACAGAGCTATATGAGAACTGGCTGAAATAATCTTTCCCCTGAGAGTTAGAGATAGGATTCAGGATAGGGTTCAATTTACATGTGAGCAATGCAACTGGCTCATTGCCATGAATCCTAGCCAAACATAACCTTTAAACTCTTATTTTTATTGCTTTTTAATTGCATATATACGTGTGTCTGTGCAGGGGTATGTGCACATGAGTGCAGGTGCCCAGGGAGACCAGAAGGTCCCCAGGAGCTGGAAAGGCAGGTGTGAGCCACCTGATGTGGGAGCTGAGAAGCAAACTTGGCTCCTCTGGAAGGGTGGAAAGCTCTTTTAGCCACTGAGCTATCTTTCCAGGCCCCTCAATACAGCTTTAAGCCAGGTGTGTTCTGCCTTCCCATGTAGGAATTCCTTGTGCTTAGATGATCACATCTGACAGGCATGGGAAGAGGATTAGGCAGAGCACCCCACAAGGGAATTCAGGTCCTTGCCATCAGGTCATGTGATACAAGCCACACATATCATTTCTTTGGACTCAAGAAGGCAGATGCCTTCTTTTTTATTTTAATTTATTAATTTATTCCGATTACAACTCAATTGTTATTCCATCACTTGTGTCATCCCATTCCTCCCTCCCACCCACTTTCACCCTATTCCCCTCCCCTAGGTCTATGACCAAGGGGTACCTCCTCCCCCACTATATGGAGCAGATGCCTTCTTGACAAAAGGGAAGGTTTTTGGAATTTGCTTTTTAGCCACCCCAGCTGGGGAGAGAGAAAGAAAGGGAAGAGCAGATTGAACATAGATAAAACAATATTAGCCATGATTTGATAGCCTTGAAGTGTGCCTGCCAAGTAAGCGGGGGGGGGGGGGGGGTTTATAATTCTGCCTACTGTTGCATATGTCTGAAATTTTCCATACAAAAAAAACTGCATGTGATGTTTAAAAAAAATTTAATGCACATCCGCCTCTGGAAGAGTCCCAGCAACTCCCACCCCTGTGATAAAAACACATCCCATCTGTCCCCCTGGTGACTTGCCGGAGCAAACTTGAGATTACTATATTCTGTGTTATTTTTCCATATGAGCCTTCAGAAATTAAGGCTATTTAAAGAGAGTATTCTTTTGATCCAATAAAAAAAGAAGAAGAAGAGTAGAACCAAACTTACCAGGAAGGGACGGAGTGGGCCTGCTTGTGCACATGGCAAAAGTCAGGTACATGTTCCTGGATGAGTGAGGTCTTCGTTACTCATCACCTGGCCTAAGATAAGCATCCATCGTGATGCAGCAGTCATTACAGAAGCAGAGGCCTGGACACCCCTGGGAAGGGCCCTGGAGAGCTGGCTGACCCACACTTCCTGTCAGATGTCAGATGCACGTAGGATCAAGATTTCCCTGAATCTACAGGGGAGAAAAATCAGAAACACAATCAGTGACTTTTTTTTCCTAAGCAAAAGAAACATAAATGTAAATCACAAAGTCAAACAGGAAGGATAAAAGTTGGTGTAAACTGCTGCCACTTTTGGATGAATGAGAAAGGAGAACACACGTCTTGACCAAGGACCATCTACTTCCAACTTGTCACTTTCCCTGTCGTATATTCTGTCAGTGGTTTTTAAGACCTATCCATTTATTATTGTCCACTTAGCTTTGGTCTTTTTCCAGATGAATTTAAGATTATAGCAATATACAGACTTAGAATGGTAGTCCGCCCCCCAAAACAATAAATGCTGGTAAGAGTGAGAGACAGTGAGACCCTTGCACACACGCTGCTGCTAGAAGGAAATGTGCAGCCTCTGGGGAAATCACTGAAGAGTTCCATCAAAACTAAGTGCAAATCTATAGTTTGTGGTTGAAAGACATAAGAAAGGACAATGAAGGGCAGATGGGCTGACAGAAGCTTCAACGTCATAAATGGCAAGGACTGCTTTTTGAAGTAAGATGACTTCAAACAGTAATAAATATTGTCCCTTTCAGAGTAAATCTATATTAATTCTGGACAATTTGTCTTATATACACATATGTACACCTGTACATACAGGCAACCAGAATTACTGGGTGCTACTCTGTGAAATGGGTGGGGCCAAAGGGTCAAGTACCACACTATCCCCAACACAGCTGTGACCATCACCAACATGTCCTAGAAACCTTGCTATCAAGAGCACAACCATCACCTTATCCTGACCACCATCATCACTAATACAACCAACCATCACCAATGAAGCCAAAAACATTATCAAGATTATCACTATCATAATCACTGCCCCGGATACCATGATGACAGTACCACCCCAAACATTTTACCAATAACACTCAAGTACCACCAGAGACATCATCCCCAATACCAGGCTGCTGAAATACAATCACCAACATCACTGTGACAAGTACCACTACGCACAATATAACCACACACACCATTAGTGCGCCATCACCAGTCCCAAAGCACCACCAGCAACACCACTACCAACACTCTCTATGCCATCTGGGGCAGAGACTAAGCACATCGAAGTTTCATTAGCTTGTTATTCCAACACACTGTGGGAAATGGCATTTCCTAAGTCACACAGCATCCTATGCAAAGACAACAGTAAAAGACCAGAGTATCAGTATTTTACCTAAAAATACCATGTTGTGGTTTGAATAAAGTGTCCTACGTGAGCTCATACTCTAGAATACACAGCAGCTGGTGCTGATGCTTTGATAGGCGGCAGAAACTTCAGGGAGTGCAGCCTAGCTGGAGGAAGTACATCAGTGGAGGCAGACTCATGCGAGTACATTAGTCTCAGCATCTTCCTGTTATGTTTCCTCGGCTTCATGTTCCAGCTACCGTGAACAGGAGTGGCTCTGCCACATGCCCTTGCTGCTACAGAGGTGCTCTGCCATGCCTTCCCGAAGACCACCATCGTACCCTCTGCAGCCATGAGCCAGAGAAAATCCTTCTCCCTGACGCTGCTTGTGCCAAGTGCTTTCTCAAACACTAAGAAGAGTGATTAGTGCATGTGCTACTTAGAGTCACCAGCACTGTCTCCAGGGACAGGAATCAAGATGAGAGGTGACAATGAGAGGCCAACTTGGAGAAGAAGGTAAAGGCCTGGGGTGAGGGGACAACAGGAAAACAGGGCCAGTGCCCACACAAATGGAGCTGACACCTGAGTTGACTTGTTCATCACTACAGAAGAGCACTAATTACTTCCACATCTTGCTTTATTCCTGGATGAGTGAGGAATACAGACACATCTTAAGCCAGGACAGCACGTGTTTTCAGAAGCCAAAGACAGAGAAAGGACGCCTCTATGAGAAAAACTTCTGGAAGATACAGAGGAGGCCTCTAGAACACGCTCAGGATCCTCAGCAAGCCGCACAAGGGTATGAATTCCAAGAGCAGTTGAAAGGAACAACAGCAGAAACAAAAGACAGCAGTCCGAAGGCTGGTATTGGAAGTCAGGTTGACAAAAATCTAGAGTCACCCAGGAAACAAGCCTCTGGGCATGTCTGTGAGAAACTCTATAGATTGAGGTAAGAAAGCCGATCATAGACACAGACAACATTACACCATGAGCTGGGCCCCAGCCTAAATAACGAGTAAATGGATTGAGCGACACAGTTCATCTCCTTCCGCTCCCAAACTGAGTACAATGAGACCAGCCAGCTCACCTCCCCCACCATGACGAACTGTGTCACTCAAACTGTGAGCCAAAATAAGACCTTCCTCTTTTTTTAATGTATATTTTATTTATTATAATTTATTCACATTACATCCCAGTTGTTATCCCCTCCCTCTTATCTTCCCATTCCCTCCTCTCTCTTCTGCCTATTCCCCTCCCCTGGACCTCTGATGGGAGGGGGCGGTGCCCTCCTACCCCAACTGTCTGGTGACAGCCTATTAGGTCTCATCAGGCCACCTGTGTGCTGGAAGCCCTTCCTCCTTTACGTAGTTTCTAGACACGTATTTGATCACAACAATGGGAACAGTAACAAATACAAATATCAACAACAGAATGTATTCATAAAATAATAGTTAACACCAGATTAAAAGAATCTCCAGCCCAGCAGCACATCCAGGTTTGAAGAGATCACGACATAACTGTATCAAATGAACTTAGGTCCCCAAAATCAAAACAAACTGGAAAAATTACAATTCTTGGCCCTATAAACAATCTAGTTGCTGCTGCTAAGCAATGAAGTCAGACAGTAGTGAGGGTGAACATTTATAGGAAAATCAAAATGTCAACATGGGTGAAAGGACAGAGAAAGAGAAGTGATCTGAAAACAACTTTCTAAAGGAGAATCTAGGAAGGGAAAAACCAGTGGGGGGGGGGGGAGTAAAATGCACAGAAAAGAAGCAAAGGCAAACGCTTTAGTGTGAGCAGTGTCAGTGCTCACATGCATCCTTCTGGGTGAACTTCCTGATGAGTGAAATGCCCAAAGGAATAACAAGTTCCTGATGTGTCCCAGTGAGGAGGTGAGAACAGAAACCCAGGCGGAGAGTAGCCATCTACCTCATGAGCGAAGCAACATGTGCTGGCTTAGCCGGAAGGGCACAGTGTGCAGTGGTTCACAGTGTTTGATCTGAGGGTCTTTTTTTAAACTTGTCTGCCCAGATAGTAGAGGCAAACCCACATATCTAGGGTATCAGTAAAACATCGGTGATTAATTGATGGAGGAAAATGAACCCAGAAAGAAGACGAGGAAGAGACTCTGACTGAAGCCAGTCTACAGGGACCCGGTCACTGTCTCACACTTGAACAGAGGGAAAGCCATTTGGCCAGCTATAGAGGCCCGCGTTCTGTTTTTATGAGCTCCTTCCTATCCTCTTTTTATTTCCAGCTGAGCTTGTAGAGCAAGCCTCACCCACAGAATGGAGCAAGTCCATTTTTCAATCTGGTCTCCGAAGAGTAAGGTTTATTTAAGTTGTTAGCAATGTGTGACTTTGTTTAAGGCAAAATGTCAAATACAATTACAGTAGCACCAAGACTGACCTACTTTAAAGCTGACTTGATTTAAGAGTGTCTATTTCCCTCCTGAATCCTTAGTATCTTAGCAAGAGATGTTAAAATAATAAACAATTCTGAAACAACATTTAAAGAGTGAAAAGAAAACCCAGAATTTTGGCTCCAACTTTCTAGATGGGGGATTTACCTCCGCGATGACAACATCTGTGGGCTGAGAACAAGGGCAAAAATAAATGTGAGGAATTGCAAGGATTGCCAAGAGCTCAGAGCTAAAATTATTAAAGTAAAAATGTGCTCCTGAAATATAAGATGTCTGGCCTGCTCATCAATTTCAAATCATTCAACAGTGATCCAACACTGGGTTATCAAAGGGCCAGTGGGAACAACTTGTGTTTATCAAACAGGAATCTGACCTGCGCATATGGTAAGGATACGCTGTCGTCTCCTTTACCAGGGATAAGGCAGGGGGAACAATGTCTTCCCTCAGCTTAGGATGCTCAGATCTTTGGCAGGGGGCTGCATCTCATGGGAGAGGTCATTCTGGTACCCATTCCTACCACTCTGGCTTTTCTTCCTCAGATGCAGTAGAGAGATGATGGATCTCCCACTCCAACAAGGCACTCTGTATGTAGACTGTGACCTGCTGGCCATGACAGCATAGAACTGCCATCTCTGCTCTAAAGCCATCCAAGGCAAGGCTCCTGCATCTCTCTTTTCTTTTCCTTTTTTCTTATTCATCCATTTCCCTCCCTACACACTCTCCCCTTTGGGTGGTCTCTTTGCTCCCTCAGTCCACTATTCTGCTGTCATGTTGCATAATATACTTCACTCCATTTCCCTCTGTTGTCCCCATCCCACTTCCTTAGGGCTCTTCTTCCCTTCTCATAGTCCCCTTTCTCCTTTCATGCGCTACACAATTGTACATATATACATAAATATATATGTGTAAATCAAGATTCCACGTATGAGAGAACATGTGATATTAGCCTTTCTGGTGCTGGCTTATTTTGTTTTGCATGATGATATCCTTCTAATTCCATAATTCTCCCTCAAATCTCATAATTTTACTAGTTTTTTAATGTATACAGTCTATTTTTCCCTCCATTTTTCTGTTACTGGCATCAGAGTTGTTTCCTTTTGTTAGCTACTGTGAATAGTGAAACAATAAACATAAATGTACAAATGACAATTCTTTAGTTATATTCCACAGAGTGGAATAGCTGGGTCATCTGATAGTTCTAGTTTTAATTTTGCATTACACTTATTGACTGACTTGGGGGGGGGGGAGAGAGAGAGAGAGAGAGAGAGAGAGAGAGAGAGAGAGAGAGAGAGAGAGAGAGAGAGAGAGAGAGAGATTGAGCATAAGTACACACCCCAGCACATGTGAAGGTCAGAGGATAACTTCAAGGAGTCATCTCTCTGTACCATGTGAATTCTGAACATCACAACCTGTCGTCAGGCCTGGTGGCAAGTGCTTTTGCCCACTAAGCCATGAGGAAGACACTCTAGTTCTGTTTCTAGTTTGTTAATGAGCCTCTCTTCACAGTGGTGACACCAGTTTTCATGCTCAACAGTAGTATGTCTTTCCCCATATCCGCAACAGCATTCGTCCTCTGCTTTGTTTTGTTGATGACAGTCATTCTGTCTGCCCTCCCATTCTTTTTTATCCATTCTGCACCTTCACAGTGCGCCTTTGGTGGTTGCTGGGGCTGCTGAGGTACACTCTCCTGATATTCATGTCATTTCTATCCCACGTGTAAGTAAATGCATTCACTAAAAAACCCAAAGACTTGCCAGTAGCTTGGGCAGGGCTGCCAACGAGACTAGGAAACCCTGTGCCGTCCTACACATTTCCATTTCTCCTAACCCTTCATCTGCCACAAGCTGTGCTGTGCCGTGTACGTTATGTGCGAACCCTCCTCCAATTAGCTCATCCTTAAGGTGCCTGTCTCTGCTCTTCTGCACGCTTAAAATCATTTGGATGGG
This sequence comes from Acomys russatus, assembly GCF_903995435.1. Lineage (NCBI taxonomy): Eukaryota > Metazoa > Chordata > Mammalia > Rodentia > Muridae > Acomys > Acomys russatus. The sequence goes on from NC_067145.1 coordinate 61,304,767, forward strand.
GTTCTCTGAAAGATGAGAACAACAACTGTCTCCCGATGACAAGGTCAAGAATCTGGTAGCTGTTCTGTGAGAATGGATGTCTCAGCAGCCCCAAACTGGTGCTAGATCCCTCGAGGACTCCTATAGAGATACTGGTCTACATTAGAAGCCTAAAGAAATGGGTTCTAATCCTAGTGAAGGAATGCCTCAGCAACAGGATGAATGAACTTGCCAACGAGAGTTGGAGCAAGCAGACATAAAACAAAGCCTTCCACCTTTCATATGGGTTGCTACCAAAAGGTTCAGCCTAGATTCCGCATACATTTTCCCATCTCAGGTATCCAATCAAGACAATCCCTCACCATTGCCAGGTGCTTGGGTTTTAGTTGATTCTAGGTCTAGCCACATTGCCAATCATGATTAGCCATCACACTTGGCCTCCTGCAAATACCTTGCTCAAGCTATCTGCCCTCTCTCAGGGATCTGAGGTCCACGCACTACAAACTCTCAATAATTGACCAGTGTGGTGGCAGATGCCTTTAGCCCCAGTACTCTGGAGGCAGAGGCAGGTGAATTTCTGTGTGTTGGAGGACAGCCAGGGCTATGTATAAAAACTCTGTCTCAGAAAACCAAAACACAATCTCCCAAAAATATGACGTCATTTTTTTCTTCTCTTGCTTCTCAGGGTTGTATTGTTATGTCAGTATGCCAACCAATAGATCTGCAACAAAATGGATGGCTAAAAATGGTTTTCTGTACTAATACTACAGCTGGTAAAATTCTGACACAGTTGAATGGCTTCAGTTCCTAGGTCCTTAACAGAAACCAAATGTCACCCAAGAACTGGTGTCACAATGCTTTCATAAGGAGGGTTTACAACTCTTATGGAAGACAATTTTAAGAGTATAATATTTATGAGGCTGTGAGCCTTTGTACACCAGCAGTAATAACTAATGCAAACAAGAAGTCCCAGAAAATACCAACTAAGTAACTTGCAAATCTCTGCTCTTCTTGCAGCTGGCAAACATGACCGTGGGCATTGCCATATAATTTGCTAATACATAATATAACTAAAAATGGGAAATGAATGTAGTCACAGTGACTATATAAATGCACAAAAGTGTCACACTAAAACCCATTTGTTTCTATGATAACTATATAATGAAAAGTGGGAGTATAGGGTCTTGGGAGATGGCTCTGTCAATAAACAGCTTGCCATTCAAGTCTGAGGATCTGAGTTCAAGTTCCAGAACCTATATTTTTTTTTTAAAAAATCAGGCATATGCTAGTAATCCAAGTGGTGGGAGACATAGACATGACAACCTCTAACATTTGCTGAATTAGTGATGGAAAAGTGTAAGACACTGTTTCAAAAATCAAGAGGACCTGGAGCCATAACTAGATGGTAAAGAGCACTGACTGCTCTTTAGAGGAGCAGGTCTGATGTCAAACATGGCAGCTCACAAGCATCTACAATTATAGTTCTAGGAGATCTGATGTCCTCTTGTGGCCTCTCAGGTCACTGCAGAGACACATGATAGACAGACAGACATGCAGGCGAAACGCTCAATACCCACAACATAACGGAAAAATAAAAGTGACTATAAAAAAATAAAAATAAAAACGGAAGTAGAGAACTAGTGAGGAAGATAGCCAAGGGCAATCTCTGACCTCCACTCTATAATTACATATGCGCACACACATGTACTTGCACACACAAACACAGGCAGAGTGAGAATGGAAGTGATTGTGTCACCAATAGGCAGGAACTGTCACCACTGCTGGGATTCACCTCATTCCCCGCTCCCGTGGCTACAGTTTGGGGATCATGGGTTGACAGGAGTCTGTAGATGGGTGATGGCAAAAGAAAGAGATGGCTGCTGGACCACAAAAATGAGTGTGTATTGAGACAGAGACAGAGACAGAGACAGAAACCGTTTGTCTACTGTTACCCAGCAAAGCAAAGCCACAACAGTTCTCTGGAAGGTGTTATCAATCAATAATACATAATAACTTGAACTTCACTTCCAATAAAACCAGCGCACCCTCCTGTGTGGGCCACTTAAAGTTTTAGTACACTTTGAGTGTGTTAGCACGGGCAACGATGAAAAACCTAATCTATATATCTGCTGGATGTAAGTTCAATGTACAAAACATATTTTCCTCATTAAATGCTATTAATATTTGAGTGTCTATGCATCTCGTGTGTGTGTGTTTATGTGTATGTGTGTGTTTATGTGTGTGTGTGTGCGTGTGTGTGTACATGTGTGTGTATGTGTGTGTGTTTATGTGTATGTGTGTGTGCATGTGTGTGTGCGTGTGTGTGCATGTGTGTGCATGTGTGTGTGCATGTGTGTGCGTGTGTGTGCATGTGTGTGTGCGTGTATGTGTGTGTGCGTGTATATGTGTGTGTGTGTGTGTTTATGTGTGTGTGCGTGTATGTGTGTGTGCATGTGTGTGTGTGCATGTGTGTGTGTGCGTGTATGTGTGTGTGCATGTGTGTGCGTGTGTGTGTGCGTGTGTGTGCGTGTATGTGTGTGTGTGCATGTCTGTGTATGTGTGTGTGCGTGTGTGTGTGCATGTGTGTGTGTGCGTGTGTGTGCGTGTGTGTGCATGTGTGTGTGTGTGCATGTGTGTGTGTATGTGTGTGTGTGTGTGCACATACACGAGTAGGATGGTGCACTGCCCCTGGTGTCGTTCTCAGGTATTGTCTCCCATCTTTTGGTTTTTTGTTTTGTTTTTTTCGGGGGGAGGCCAGGGGGTTGTTTTGGTATGGTTTGGTTTGGTTTTGGTTTTTCAAGACAAGGTTTCACTGTGTAGCCTTTGCTGTCCTGGACCCACTTGTTGACCAGGCTGGCCTCAAACTCAGAGCAATCCGCCTGCCTCTGCCTCCCACATGCTGGGATTAAAGGCGTGTGCCACTACTCCCAGCTCCATCTTTTGTTTTTGACATAGGGACTTGCAGGGGCCTAGAACTCCTCACCAAGCAGGCTAGGCTAGAACTCATCAAGTTTATGAGGCTGGCTGACAGGTGAGCCCTGGTAGTCTGTGTGTGCAGCCTCTCCAGGTGGGATTGCCAGCAGATACCACCGTACAGAACTTTTTCTCTTCACACAGGTTCTAGGAATCAAACTCAGCTCCACATGATTGCCAAACAAACATAATACACATGCAACTGCCCTCCTCTCACCCTGGGCCTCACTCTCATGCTCTTCCACCTCCTTCTCCTTCTCCAGGTACGTCCCTAAGTCTTTCTGATGACTCAGACTATAAATGGAGTTCTGTACAGGGATGGCCGCATGGGTCCCGTCTTCTGGGGTGACACCATAAAGTCTTCGATAAACTCCCAGAACATCCGTTCCTGTGACTGACACTTGACAGACATCCGAAGCAATCCTCAGGTTAGCAGATTGAATGAACCAGAATTAATTAACCGAGCTCTTGGATGCTCCTTTTGCAGAGGTTTGTGGCTCTGTGATTAACATTTCTTCTTAGCATTCGCATTTCGTTTAATGTACCGTTATTAATGAAAGACTGATTGAATGAGCCCTAATGTGATTGAATTCTGAATTAATGTATTTGAATAATTTATTGTTTTCATAATTCCAAGACAAGAGGATCAGTGGGATGGACTTCATGATCTCACCCCAGTGCAATTCAAAATGATAAACCCATTTTGCCTTCATTCCCACTTAAATCTCCATGAGCATTTGCTTGTTGACTACAATAATTTTCCTTGGTGGTGGCAGGTAGGTAAATTTTCCGCCTTTACTCTGGAAAGTCTTGTTTTTTTCTAAGTCCACAGATCTATCCTCCTGTGTTGGGAAAGACAGCACATACAATTCAGTGAGCTGGCGAAGCTGTAATTCAGGGCTGAGATGCCGTTCAAGGTGTGAACTGCCTAAGACTCCCAGATCTCGAAGTCCTCCACTGAATTATTCTCTCCATCCGACCACTCCAGCCCTCTGCAGGTTTCTTCTATGTAAACAGCATCAAGACTGTAATATATGAATTCCTTCCTGTTTCTCACTGCCATTCAATAAACCACCTGTTTTGGTTTTCATTTTAAACAGATGGAAGCCAAAGAAAACAGAATTAGAATAATAATCCTAGGTGAACTGAGTTAAATTATCATTTCCACAGTGTGCTGTGCATTGGGAAAGATGTGGGCACACCCAGAATTCCATGCACTGAACTCTGGATGCAGACAGCTGTTTTTGTTTATTCCATCAAATGGGCTTCAGGTTTTAAATTGTTTGAGCATTTTTACATGATGATAGTTTACTTAAACAAAAACATATACATTACATCTTTGTAATATCTTGTGTGAGACTGTGATTGTCAACTTGGCTATATTCAGAAACAGCTAGTGGACATACCTCTGGGGACCACTCAGAATGTAGGTGGCACCGTGCCACAGGCTTGGGAATGTGTATGCATTGATCATATCATTTGCCGACATTTTGATTACGCAGCTATGAACGAGTTTCCCTATGTAAAGCACAGCATGGTGAGCATAGCTGATATGCTGTGCTAGATACTGGGCAGGCTTTAAATAGCCTTATTGTGGCAGTCATTTCACATGTGTATGTGTATTCAAACACCACACTGTACACATATAGCTGTTTCTCAACCGTGTCTTAATAAAGCTGCAAAAATTGACAGATACCAAGAGTATAGATCATGACTAATAGATACATGAGAGAGAGAGAGAAAGAGAGAGAGAGAGAGAGAGAGAGAGAGAGAGAGAATGGTTATCCCACCTTGAACTAACCCCATCTCATTGGATAGATGGATGGATGGATGGATGGATGGATGGATGGATGGAAAGAGATAAAAGATAGATAGATGACAGATTATTAACAGAAAGATTATAGGTAGATGATAGATAATATATGATAAGTTCATTGATTGATTGACTGATTGATCTTTGACAAGCACTATCTCAAATTAATTAATATCCACAAGATATTCAGAGCCACAGAAGTCTATACTTCAAACTCTCACAGGCACATAGACCTTGGAGGTAGACAAAGACAGCCAAACAACAGTGAATGACATTTGAAATAAGCCATCACAGAGGCAAATGCTTCCTGGCGGCGAGATTCTGTTAAACTCCAACTGTCTATCACACTATAATCAAATGCCTCCGCAAATTTTCAGGTGTCTTCATTTTTGTTGATTACAGTAATAAGAGAAAGTGAGGCCAGGCGTGGTGGCGCACACTGCTGATCCCAGCACTTGGAAGGCAGAGGCAAGCAGAACTCTGAGTTTGAGTCCAGTCCAATCTAAAAAGTGAGTTCCAGCATAGCCAGGACTATACAGAGAAACTCTATTTCAAAAAAGAAGAAAGAAGGAAGGAAGGAAGGAAAGGCAGGGTGGGAGGGCAGGAGAGAAAGTGATCAGACTTTCTATCTTGAAAGTTTCTTTATGTGGTCTCGGCAAAGATGCTCAGAACCACACACTGATGGTGAGGTACTTTCACTGAAGACAATAGCTACACAAGTCATTGAACACGGTGAAGTTGAGCTGGCACCTACACAGAGCCTTCACCCCCTACAGGCTAGTGTTCTTGGTGCCATTAGATGCTCTGCATGCTACCAAAGGAGGAACAGGAACACCATCCCAGCTACAAGCTCTTCAATCTACAATGCCTGCAAGATATGCCAGTGCTATGGTAGCACAAAGCTTTTGGGAGTAACCAACAACTAATCTGATCTGACTGAAGACCCACTCCTCTAGGTGGAACCCATACCTGACACTGCGTGGGTGACCAAGAACCTGAGACTAAAGAGCCCCAAGACTTTGGGTAAAACCAAATACTACTGTGGAAAAACAACACAGGAATAAAATGACTCCTAATGACATTCTGCTATACTTATGGATTAGTGCCTTGCTCAGCCATCATCAGAGAAGCCTCCTGCTGCACAAAGTCCCACAGGACACAATATGCACTGAGTCAAAGACCTTGGAACACTCAGCCCTAAATAGGATGTCTCCATCACATCCTTTCCCCTCTGGATTCAGGAAACCCTGCATAAGTGAAGTGGAAAAAAAAAACCATAAGAGCCAGTTAGGAGGGAGTATACTAGGAAAACAAGGCCCTCTACATCAACAGGACCAACACACATATGAACTCACAGAGACTGAGGTTACATGCACAGGGTCTGCATGGGTCTCCAGCAGATGGGGTCCCAGGGCTGAAAGGAGAAGTGGACACTTGTCCTTATCCCTAAAACAGAAGCTATCTCCAGTTGATGACCACTTGAAAATGAAAATTTTAGTTTTCTCCAAGGCAGTCTCACCGGGGAAACAAACTCCTCTTAAGGGGAGGCTGCATGCCCAGCAGTAGATGGTAAACAGAAAATTAACTCAAGGGCATCTTTGGAGGTTCCTTGTCTCATAATGTCATGTCAGGATTCTTCCTTTTTTTCTTTATTTCTTTAATTTTATCTTTTTATTTATTACTAATTTTTCTCCTTTTTTACCCTACAGATTATACAAATAATCTGTACAACGTGTACAAATAAGAAGATCTTTCCATATTTTTATTTCATTATGTATATGTTTCCTGTGCCCTTTCCTGGCCTTTTCTCCTTCTGTTGGTTTGTTTTGTCTTACTCCAAGTGTTCATTTTTTGTTTTATCTTGTCAAATTTAATTTTATATTGTACTATTATTATCCTTTAGAAGCCCATAAATGGTACAGCAGTAAACATAGCTGGGCAAGCTTCTCTGTGATATTCTGGCTTAGTCTTTAGGGTGTACATCCAGGAGAGGGATATGTGGATCATACCTAAAAAGACGGAGGATGGGAAAACAGCAGAGACTAATGGAATATGTGTGTCATAAAAGAAGAATGAGGAGCCAGCAGGGTGAGGAAGGTTGTTGTGGTTTGATTCTGCCTCTGTAATAAAAGGTTCTAATTGAACACAATGGGGGGGGGGGGAGAGAGAGAGAGGCCATTGCTAAGGGAAGTCAAGACAGGAGCTGAAGGCCGGAAGCTGAAGGCAGACTTGTTTACTATTTCAAACAGCGTCACTTCCTATGGAGTAACAAACTTGCAGCCAAGTAGAGCAGAAACCGTGGAGGAATGGTACTTGCCGGCTCCCTTGCAGGCTCGTGATTAACTAGCCTTCTTCTGTAGCCCAGATCCACTTGTCCTGGGAATGATGCAACACACAGTGGGTGGATGGACCCGCCTACAATCAAGAAAATCCTGGAGAGACATGGTCACAGGAATCCCTCAACTGAGAGTCCCTTATCATGTGACTCAGAGCTGAAAAATAGACAATAAAAGCTAACTAGCATATAAGGGTACAAGGAAAGAGCAGTAGAGGGTACATGATGGTGGCAAATAAGAGAAAAATATAATTATATATGTAAAATAGGTATATATTTATTTATATGGGAATATCACAGTGAAACACACTACTTTGTGTGCTATAACAAAAAAAAAAATCTTTAGACAAAGGCTTTCCACATAGTATTTCTACAAATGTGTTTAGGACACAATCTAACAGAGCGATCAGAGGAGTCTTGTAAAGCCAGGCAGGTGCATGCTAACACTGGTCACTCTCTGTTATAGGCAGGTCTCAAATCATGCAGCCATTTCCTACCTAGGCCTTAACCTCAAGTGGCCAACACTATCCTAGGAGAAGTTAAAGTAGCTTGATTTTCAAAAGAATGCTGCCCTTGGCTTTGCTATGAAGACAGCCAGCCCAGGACTTTGAAATACAGAGAATGACAATGTACCAGGAGCCCATAAACATGCCAGCGAAAGACAGCTTAAATCCTTGCTTTATTACATTGCAGCTCGCTGTGTGGAGCTGGGGTGAAGGATGACTCTGGGGGCTGGTTGTTAAGTGACCAAACTCGCGCTAATTTACATCACTTCTTGGCCTTAGCACTTGGCTCTGACATCAGGTTTTATTTCTGTTCCACTAACCCCTCCCCAAAAGCCTTTTATTTCGGAACACAAATAGACTTTTATGAGCTTTTGGGAAAGGGACGAGAGAAGGAAGGAGAGAGGTTAGGTGTCCCGCTTCAGTTTGGCTTGGCTTTAGAAGGTCATTACTCACCGAAATTCAAAATAAGTCATTAATCATCTGGAAAGTGGAGAAAATAAGAGAGACAACATTGGCTCTGTGGCCCTGGCATGTTGACTTTGGCACCCTGAAGACGCCAGGGAGCCTCTGCACAAGAATTTGAAACGTTTCTCCAAATGGGTCTCACCTTCCCCTTCCAGGTTTGCCTCCCGCCTCCCAGATGTGAGGCCCACCCTCGTCATCACGTTCCTGCTCCTTATGTGAAGGCGTAGGCAATGGGCTGGGGTCCTCTGGGTGAGTTCGGAGTGTTTCAAGGTCAGGCAGCTCCGGTCTCCTTAGTAGGAACCACTCCTAGCTACTTCACGTAATGTGTTGTGCTGGGAGGTAATGTGGTTGGACATGAAACAAGATACGTCATCCGTCCACCCTCCACGAGTCACGTGATGAGTTACTGGGGTTTTGTAACCAGCCTGGAGTACATTTTTGTCCCCAGAGAGGCACATCTTATTGGAATTCCTGTGCCAAAGTTCTCATGTGCTTTCAAAAATCAGATACAGTCCCAACACACCATCTTCTCCCATTAAGCAGCTTGGGCCTGGCAGGTGGGAAGATATTCTAGAGAGAGCCATTGGTGTCCATCTCCTTAGCTACCAAAGTACTGAAATAACAAGCTCTGAGTGAGTGGGATTTTGCCAAGAATCTCATGCTGGGAGAAGGAAAAGTCTGAAGCCTGGAGCTTGGCTTCCCAGGAAGAGAAATCCTACACTTCTGAAAACTTGTCAAATAAACTTGCAGCAGAGACTAGAACTGACAATGATGACTCAGTGGCGGCAAGAACCACACTTTGACCAGGACTTCTTAGCTGTGCACACCTCTTGCCCTCTATTTAAACCTAAGCAGCATGTGAAAAGGCCAAAGATGGACTTAGAGGTCGCTAGACGCGTTGTTTCTTGTTCTCGGCGTGGCCGCACTAAGCGTTCTTTTCCTACTGTTTACATAGTCATCTGTTTACATAGTCATCTGTTCATTTGGTCTGTTGAGGACAGGTAGCCATGGCTGCTTGCTAGGGCTTACAGAGTTGAAGCTCTGAGCCTCACTGCTCCCCACTCACTGCCTCCCCACCGCTGTCCTTTATGTGAAGAACCAGCTGGGGTCCTTTGAATGAATTTGAAGTGCTTCACGATCAGCCGGCTTCCATATCCTAGCGGTCAGTGGGAGTCACTCATAGCTTCTCTATGTAATGAGGTGCTGTGCTGGGAAGTAAATGTAATTGTACATGAATCAGCCCAGATACAGCATTCATCCATCCTCCACAAGCCACATCAGTTCTGAGGGCTTTGGAACTAGCCTGGAGTACTTTTTGTCTCTGGAAAGATTCCCACTGGAGTCCCACAGTCCTGTCATGCCATAATATTCTCCACAGCCTCAGAGATGTGCTTTTCTCTGTGTCTGGAAATCTTCTTTTCTCTGACTTCATGGCATTTGTTTTACACTTCAGCATAGGACGTCTGCTGCCGCCCTGCAGGTCACTACAAAGCAAGTGAGGCAACTCAGCTTCCTACAGGAGGCTACATGGTTTCACTGCTTAAGGGATCACAAGCCAAAATTCAATTCTCAGTCTGCTTAAACTTTAAAAGAAATCTACCTTCAAGCCCGCTGAGGAACTGGCTAAGACGGTAAATTGTGAACCAAGCAGCTTGTCCTCCCTGGTATAGATAGACGGACCTTAGCCAAGTGGTGGAAGACTTTAAGAAACTAACATAGAGTTAAAAAAGAAAAACAAAAGTCTTTATACAAAAGCCTTTGAATGTCTTCTGAAATAGTGGGTTTTCCTGGTTCTCGAGAAGGTATTATTTGGACTAACATGCATGATTTGCTTTCCTCCATCTGTGGTTTGACTTTCTCTTTCATAGATGGATGGATGGATGGATAGATGGATGAATGGATGGATGGATGGATGGATAGATGGTGGGATGGATGGATGGGTGGGTGGGTGGATGGATGGATAGGTGGGTGGATGGATCGATGGATGGATGGGTAGATAGGTGGGTAGGTGGGTGGGTGGGTGAGTGGGTGGATGAATGGATAGATGAGTGGGTGGGTAAGTGGGTGGGTGGGTGGGTGGGTGGGTGGATTGATCAGTGGATGGATGGATGGATGAGTGGATGGATGGATGGGAGGGAGAGTAGGTGAAGAAGAGTGATGGACAGATGATAGACATAATATATAGATAGGTAAGTATGCAACTGGTTTTGTTTCTTTGGAGAACCCTTGTCAATATATGGGCAGAACTCAGATATATGGGCAGTGGGAACTAAGGTGTTACTGACCAGTAGCTAGGGGACTACTCTTTCTTTACATGTGGTCCCCTGCATCTTCAAATCTAGCAGCGGCACCCTGAGTTCTCGTCCCACTTAGGCTGTCCTAGTTTCTCCACATGCCACAAGAGAAGTTTATTACAAATAGGTAAGATGTACAACACACCCTCTTCAGCCGACAACATAACACAGTTGCACATGCTATCCCATCATACTCAGTTCTAGAAACCAGTACAAAAAAAGTACAGGGACCTTTTGCCATTCTGCCTGCAGCCCCACCTGCATAGTTTCACCGTTATCTCCTCCTTCGTCCCGGGTGACACTGGTTTTGTGAAGTGCCCCCATGCGACTTTGTCCTGGGTGACACTGGTTTTGTGAAGTACCCCCATGCAACTTCTCCTATGTGTTCTCTCCTCTTTTCTCCTCAAGAGAGTTGCCAAGATGGTCCACAGCCCTGACAAACAATTGAATATACTGCCTGACAATACTATTTTTATACTTCATTTATTGCAATTTATTCACATTACATCCCGATTGTTAACCCCTCGCTCTTATCTTCCCATTCCTGTCCTCCCTCCCTCTTCTGCCCTACTCTTCTCCCCTAGACCTCTGAGAAGGGGGGCCTTGTTCCCCCACTGTCTGACCACACCTATCAGGTCTCATCAGGATCAGTGGCAGCCCCTTCCCCCATGTGGAGACTTAGCTGTCCAGTCTGAACAGGGGGTCTATGTTCTCTGCATGCATTGTCCTTGGTTGGTGCATCGGTTTGTGTAGCCACCTCCACCCCAAGTCCAGATCTGCCGGTCTTGGGGGTCTCCCTGTGGAGATCCTGACTCCTGTGGGTCCTTCCATCCACCCACTCTTCCACAGAACTCTCAGCACTCCGCCCAGAGTCCCAGTTTCTGTCCTGATTACTGCTGATGTCCCCCGGGTTCAGGGGTTCGGGAATATACCATTTTTAATCCCCCATGTCTTTACTTGGGCCCTTCTCTGTACCAAGTCCTTTCCCTGGCCTGTGCTCTCTTGATCTCTGAGACCACAGGCATTTGCCTTTCTCACTGTTACAAGTGGTGGTATCCAGAGAAAGGATAAGCAGGCTACCAAGATGAGACTTGATAGCCTATGACCATATAGTGGGGGAGGAGGTCCCCCTCGGTCTTAGACCTAGGGGAGGGGAATAGGGTGAAAGCAGGAGGGAGGGAGGAATGGGAGGATATAAGTGATGGGATAACAATTGATATGTAATCTGAATAAATTCATAAAATAAAATTATAAAAACAAAAACAAAAACAAGTGATGCTACATCTGTCTCCCACAGCTCAGGATGAGAAGTCACCTGTGCCCTGTAGTTTATGGAGAAGTGGATGCCAACAAGAAATGGAAGCTATTGTTGAGGGTTGGTGGGCTAAGGGGTGCTGTGCACCCGAGGCAGAGCATTCATTTCTGCAGGAGGCATGGAGTACGATGCATGAAAGTAGCTCCACAGTTCCACATTAGCTTTTCTGGGCCCTGGAACTCTTAGAAGCATTTTCTCCCCCAAGGAAATAGCCAGGAGAATGAGGTCTGTAAGGCTGGGGGCCAGGAGTAAAGTAGTTGCCAGTACGTGCAACATGGCCACGCCCAGGGCTCTCAGGTGGTGAGTGACCTCCAAGGAATTGCACAGCTGGCTCCCAATATGCCCGCAGAGCTCTGTGAGCCCTGAAACAGAGACAATGACTACGGAAATGAGATGAGTGCACACTCAGGATGAGTCATCTTATCGCCCATCGCCAGTGGCCAGAGAGCAGGAAACGTTAGTCACTCTCCTCTGTGGATTGGTAGTTTGTGGTCATTTTCCTATCCAAGGCTCGCAGTTCTGCAACTGTAAACAGTGAGATGTGATTCTGCGTGTCTTCCTGTTTACACAAATGCTCTGAGCAAATTCAACTGTGTGGAAAGCAGTGCCAGCAATGTTCCCTGTTGTCAAATAGCTGTAAGCGAACCATCTTGTAAGTCACAGGGTGGTTCTTCCAAGATGGGGCTTCAAAATTAAAAAGCTTTGAGGACATATTTTATAGTATTTAATTACTAGAGAAACATAGAGTAGAATGTTACATAAAAAGTAACAGAATGTAGTTTTTTTTCTGCCATTCCACAGGAAGTTCAGGCTAATTTCATTTGTTGTTTAATGTTACTAGTTAAGTCTGCATGTGTGTGTGTGTGTGTGTGTGTGTGTGTGTGTGTGTGTGTGCATATATGTGTCTGTGATAACATGTCTACCTGTGTGAGTACATCCATGTGCTTCTGATTTGGGTGTATGCATGTGTCTATGTGTGTCTGTTTATGTGTGTAAGTACATACATGTGTTTTTTATTTGATGTTTCTGCCTGTATGTCCTTGATTGTGTTTATGTATTTATGCATGTATACAAATGTTCTTCTGTGTTTCTCTGGTCTATATATATATGTGTGTGTGTGCTTAGTTATATGTGTCTGTGTATGTGTAAAATTTCTGCGGTTCTCTGAGCCTATGTGCACATGTGTTTGTACAGTTCTTTGGGTGTCTGTGTGTGTGTGTTCACATGTGCTTCTGTTTCTCTTGGTCATTGTGTTTTTGCACATACGTCCATGACCATGTTCATGGGTGTGCTTGTGAGGGTGTGCGCACCTCCAAGGCTGGCGGAGCGCATTGCAATCTTCCTACACTTTCATGAGTTCTTTGTTCTGAGACATCTCCAGCTTCCTGCCGTGGACGCTGCACATCACCCTCCAGCTTCTTGTACAATGGTTTCTTCCAGAGAAAAGGCCTCCTTACTAAGGAACTTCTCAGATATCCTGAACACAAGTTACACCACTTTGCCTCAGATGAATGAGGTCAGAACCTGGCACAGTACTGTCCAGGAGTTCTCAGGCTCCATGTGAAAATATTTTCCAGTCTTCTAACCAGCTGTCACCTATGAGCTGCCAAATCTCCATCATGTTAAGTTTTTCTCCAGAAGTGCATTTTCAGGACTGGAGATAAATGACCAGGATGCAGGCTCCGGGCCTTCGGTGCTCACACACTAAGTGCAGCCCTCCCTTGTACACACATGGGGATTTGAGCCCCGGGTTCCATCGTGCTGTGTGCTGAACACCTGGCAGCTCCCACAGGCATCACAGGAGAAGGCAATGTGGACTTGGGACTCGACCCTGACAAGTTTGTTTGCTCTCAGGCCAGAATTATTTGCATCAGAAAAAAAAATATATATATATATATATACATAGGAGCTCTGCCCCAGCTGATGAGACCCGAGTCAGGCCTGAGAGGGAACACTCTCTGTAAGAGGCGTGTTTAAATAGTCTCTGCTGTGGACCTTCTGACCCTCCATAAGCCCTCCGTGCAACATGGGGTGGCTTGTTCATAGCACTAGCTGTGCTTTCAGCTGCCTCTGAAGCTACGGAGCAAAGCAGCATCCATTGAGTCATAGTGTGAGTTTTTAATGCTTCGTTTGCTGGGGGATCTGGACAAGACCAAGGTCATCACAGGAAAGACCCCTTTGATGGTTTGTATCTTAGGCACACCCCTCCCCCCCAAGATGTCTGGGAGGTGGCTTGTCCAGTAAATTGCTTGCAGGATGAGCATTAGGTTAGGCTTTTTGAGCCTCAGGAATCTGTGTAAAGGAATCTGGGTGTTGAGCACACCCTTGCAGTGCTAGGGCTGAGGCACCAGCAGGGACAGGCAGATCAGTGGGGCCTGGTGCTCCGCTCATGTAGCCAGTTAGTGACACTCTAGGTTCAGTGAGGGACGCTGTCTCAAAGACCAAGACAGAAAGTAACAAAGGAAGATACCCAAAGATGCCGTGCATAGGCACACACACACATAGAGAAGGAAGGAAGAAAGAAAGGAAGGAAAGAGGAAGGAAGGAGGAAGGAAGGAAGGAAGAAGGAAGGAAGGAAGGAAGGAAGGAAGCCTCCAAGACTTGGATTTTAGCAATTGGTGCTATTGGTGTGGTGGGACTTTTAGGAGTTGGGCTTATGGACCGGAAGTTAGGTCACTGGTGGGTGGGGGTGGTGTCCTTAATGGGGATTTTGAGACCTCACCCTTCCTGTCTGTCTCTATACTTCCTGGCTATCATGAAGTGAACAATTTCCTCTTCCTCATATTCCTACCGTGATCTTCTGCCTCAGATCCTCAAAGCAGTGGGACCAAGGATCACAGGGTGACATGTCCTATGAGGCCAGATAAAGTTATTGTTGTTGGTTTTTTATCTCCTAAGTTTATTGTTCTCAGGCACTTTGTCACAGCAATGGAAAGGTGATCACCACATTATGCAGTAAGATAACTCATGACAGTAGATGGATGCCATGCAGTTGCCCCTGAGGGGAGTGTGGCCAGCTTCCGCCCATCGGAGCTCAGGCTTATCTGGAAACATGCATGTGAATAAAACATGTTGGGACAGAACCCAACTCATCAGAACCCCTCTGAACCACCCTTGGATCATTTCCAAAAGTCATTCTCCTCTCAGATACATGGGAATGAAAGAGTGTGGTCCTCCACCCATGGCTGAGACACACAGAACTTTATGCCGGGTCAACAATGAAGGAGAGAACAGGGTGAATTTGCTCTTCTAGGTGGAGGCTCAGATTTACCAGAGGTGGGATCGGTGTGTCCTGGGTGCACCCCAGAGCTTGGAACTTTTCCTGGCACCTGGCATGGGTAATAGACAGGGGGAGGGGACAGAGGTGTCTTTCTGCCCATCTCCTCATGAGGGCGACCATAACGTTCATCCAAAGCCTTAGGCAACACTATGGTTTGGACTGTGAATTACACACTTCACGTGGGGAAGCCAAGAGGGACATGGAGCAAGACAGACTCTGGGCTAAGTTCCCTGGGACAGTGTTTTGTCCTTCCATACATAATCTACACTGGGCACTAGAGGGCGCCAGAGTGCCTCTGGTTGGGGTGGTTGCCCCAGGGAACTGTAAAGACTTGAGGGGGCCCAAGACCCTGCCAGTTTCACACACGAGGGGAGAAGGCAGAACAACTGAGTCAGAGAAATTTCTTTCCAAAATAACAGTTGCCAGAGTGTCAGTATTTGGGGGACAGTTTCTCAGACTTCATGTGGAGGTTCAGGGCCCAGGTGTGTGGATGGCTGCAGGTTGTTACAGCATGGAAACAGAGCCCCTGAGCTTGAGGGAACCTGGGTCTTTTATAATGATCAGGAGGCACACCTGCCTTTTGCACCTAGGTACATTCTTTCAAATTTTTATACATTAAATGATTAGGTTTGGGGTTCAATCCATCTGAGATGGGTTGTCTTCTTAGCTAAGGGATTTAGTAAATGAGTTATGGATGCCATAGCTGGGCAGAGAGACAACAGTAGAGTGGGGACTCTGAGGGGAGTTGAGGTCCATGTGGCAACATGAGGGTCCCTCCTTACAGGTTTTAGAGGAAGGAGGGGTATTGGGAAGTTTCCTTTGGTTTTGTTTTTTTTTTTTTTTTTTTTTTTTTTTTTGAGGTGGGGCTGTGGGAGCACAGTTGGTTGTTGCTGGGAATGACTGGTGAGTGCTGAGTTAAAGGGTGTTAGGTGACCACAAACATCCTCCCTGGTCACCCTTTGCTGGGGAGACGAGTTACCTGAGGTATATGAACCAAATTACCGTACTAATGGGAACTGCCACAGTGCAGCCAAAAGGAAAGGGCCCTACAAAATGGCAGGGCCCTAACTAACACACGTGATCTTAGCTAGAGGCCGAGCAGCAACGGTCTCTGCTTCCTACAGCCACCCCCAGCTCTCATATTTCACAAGCCACGTGTCTTCGTTAGGGTTTCTAACTAAAAAGCAAAGTTGACCAAAAGCAAGTTGGAGAGGAAAGGGTTTATTTAGCTTACGATTTTTTACATTGCTATTCACCACCGAATGAAGTCAGGACAGAAAAGACCTCAAATAGGACAGACATCTGAAAGCAGGAGCTGATGCAGAGGCCGTGTGTGTGTGTGTGTGTGTGTGTGTGTGTGTGTGTGTGTGTGTGTGTGTAGGGGTGCTGCTTGCTGGCTTGCTTCCCCCAGCTTGCTCAGGCTGCTTTCTTATAGAATCCAGGACCACCAGCCAAGGGATGCTACCACCCACCATGGGCTGGGACCTTCCACATTGATCACTAACTAAGGAAACACCTTACAGCTGGATCTTACAGAGGCCTTTCCTCAACTGATGACTCTAGCCTTGTCCAGTTGACATGACACCAGCCAGTACACCACATTCCAGAGGAAGGACGACCATGACTCACACAATGTGCAGTGCATAGGAGACATGGGGAACAGTGGCTTCCTGTCTTTGGAAGCTTTCCCATTTGCTGTCTGTTGTTATAATAGAATATGTCATGACCAAACTCAGCTTAGGGAAAGAAAGGGTTTATTTCACTACACTTTCACATCACAGTCCAGCATTGAGCAAAGTCAGGACATGAACTCAAGCAGAGGCCGTGAAGGAATGCCACTTACTGCCTTGTTCCCTGGCTTGCTCAGATTACTTTTTTTATACAGCCCAGGCCCACCTGCCTGGCAATAACACCACCTATAGTGACATGAGCTCTCCCACATCAATCAGGAATCAAAAAAATGTCCCCATAGACTTGCCCACTGGCCAATGTGATGAAGATAGCTCCCTCTTCCCTGGGTGACTGCAGTTTGTGTCAAGATGACAAAAACAACCAGGTTAGAGCCGCACCTTAGGCCAGTGGCCAGGGTACATCATATAAGAAGATAGAGGCTTAGGTTTGGGAGTCAAAGGGGCCCAAACCAACACTCACACATTCACTTATCACATGGCAAACTAAGTGCTCACCATGTACTGGGCTCAGGGCCCTCGCTGTGTTCAGATCAGGGTTTTCATCTTCCGACTTTGATGACAGCTCTGAAGTTATCTTTTATCTTCCCTCTAATACTGTAAAGATGGTCTTCATCCTTTGATCCCTGGGCCTTTTGATAATCCCAGAGAGCCTTTCCAAGAACTAAAGCATCTAAATTAAAATTCCAAAGAAAATAAGGAAAAAAGAAAGGAAACCAGTGCATCAATAATCAAAAGGCAGTTGTCAGCTACGCATGATGGCATAGGACCATTATCATCCAAACACAGGAGACTGACACAGAATCCCAGGTTCAAGGGTAGCCTGGACTAGACTGTGCTGAAGTCCAGCCCTGAATGTGTACTTCACCAGTGTCACCTTAGAACTTTATATCTGCGGTACCAATAGCCAAAAGAATGTTGCAATAAAATGCAAGCATAACATGTATTTGAGGAGTTGGCCTATGTACTCCTTTGCATGAGAAAAACTTGGGCTGTTTTCTCTGTAGTGATTGAAGCAACTTTGAAGTATGTGTGAAAACCACAATCCGGTCCAAAACCTGGAACAAAGAGACGTACCCGCCCGCATCCTAACTCTGTTATTCTTTAGCCTTCTTCTGCTTCTCCAGACTTATGATCAATGATGTCCCATCACCTTGCATTTCTTGGACAATCTCTTCATGCACTGTTTTTATACTCAATGAGAATTCCTTTTAGGGAAGAAATCAATTTCCTTTGTCTGTGGGAAATGACTTAAACGCAGAGAATCAGGGAACAAACCACAGTCTCAGTATCTTGTGCGTCTCTGTGTTCATAACTGCCATGCAGCCAACCACACCCTTGAAGGAAATAGCTTCAGAAAGATGACATATAATCTCCCATTTCTGTGACTTGCATCTGAATTTTAGGGGCTCAGAACAGTCTCGCTTCAGAAGAAAGTGAGTCAGAGACAGTTCCTATGTACTTACCGAACAGAGAGCAAATACATACCAATTAAATTAAATTAAGACAGAAGACTTTCTAATTATTCAGGAGACTGAGGCAGGAAGGTAGCGAGGTAAAGTCCTGCCTGAGGCAGAGTAAGTTCAAGGCCTGCCTAGGCAACTTACTGAAAAGCTGACTCAAAAAAAAAAAAAAAAAAAAAAATCAACACAGACAGAAGATACAATTCTGTGGAAGAGCTCTTTCTGAGCATGTGTGAGTCCTTGGCTCAGTCTCCTAGACAAAAAGCAATGGAAGAATCTAATGAAAAATTGCAGCTAAGAAAAACATAGAGTCTTAGAATCCTAGCCTGAGAAATGACCCAGGGGAGACTTAAAGAAGCAGATGCCCTTCATTGACGCACAGCAAGCACCCCAAGTTCTTGACTCACCAACCTGGGTGAAACACTGGGCTAAGTTATGAGATAGTATCAGGACTCCCCACACATTCTGTCTTAGCACATACAGAAAGAGTCTTAAGCACTCGAGAGAAGAGAAAGACTTCCCTGGGACCAGAGCTGTGGCATGAAGGCACCAGGATTAATGATCAGCAACAGGAAAGCATTTGCACAGACTTTGCCTTGACCAGAGTATAAATTTCATTGAGGAAGGAGTTTGAGGTTTCAAAAGGGATTAGGCGATATTTGTCTATGCCAATAAAAAATGGTGACATTATTCCCGACATAACGCAAATTAAAAATATACCTTCCGTGGGCTTGCTTACAGAAGATTATGATGGTGATAGTTAATGTTGGGAAAGGTTTACAATGGCACATGCCTCATGGGGTTCACAGCGGAACACAGGAAGCTTTACCTGGGCCACTGTATTTAATACCTCAAGAAGATGTCATCAAATAGTTAGGACCTGAACTTCGCATCTTAAGTGTGAGTCTGTTGTATGGCTCCCATACCACACAACAGATACGCTGTGCCACTCAGTCCGTCTCATAAAACTAGAGATGGAAAAACTCACAAATCTCAGGAATCTACTGAAATGTGAAAGAATCACACAGCCTTTTCCCAAAGTCAGAGAAACAGTCACAATTTCTGGGGGAGGGGGGCCATGCATGGGGGGCAGGGGATGGGGGGGGGGGGAAGGGTGTAAGACTGACCCACTGGCCAAGCTGCTCAACAGTAATACAATTCGCTCTGGGAGCACAGCTGTCTTAAGTCATCATCAGCCATGCTGTGAGGACAATTCCAGGATGGTTTATGGATCCATAAGAAAACGCTCACACATATTCCTGTTACTAACCCCAGTACATTCACTGGTTCACCAAGATGGCATTGGGTGGGATTGGACAGTCCTCAGTGCCTTATCTAGGGTGGCCAGATGTTTGTTCATGTCTTCCCAAGAAAAGTCACACAACACATTGCATCTACTATCACAAGAAAATGTGGTCAAAGAGTCACACACAGAAGATATCGAAATCAAATTCCACCACATGCTCAGAATAGCACGTATGGAGCCAGCTTCTAAATCCTATGTGATGTATGTGGCAGTCACAGATGTGGGTTTAGGATTGATCTGGAATTTATTAAATGCTTCTTCCAGAATATCTTTTTCTTCTTTGTAAATCTTCCTCAATATCCTTAAGTTGTATTGGCATGTACATTCCTGATTTAACCCCCCAAAGGTGTTCTAGTATTTCCTTTTCCATTTTCATAATATTTTTAATAGACCAGAAGCCCAGATCTGACAATGGTGAAGAGCCAAGTTAACATCTGTCCTAAGGAGGAATAACTAAGCTTCCTTGTGGTGGGATCTCCACAGCAGGGGTCCATTTAGAGACTACGTGCCTATAGTTCTCCGTACTTCGGGTAAATTCACTGCTAACTTCCTTTTTCAATAAAAACAAACCAACAAAAAACCCAATGCTTCTAACATTGTGAAATATTTTGAAAAAGCATCTTTCATGCCTTTTTGTTCTCCGGTCACCAGCAGGCAGCCCTTCCCATTCTCCTGCTGCTGTTCCTGTCCCATTGCTATCATGAGCTGGGATGAGTTGCAAGGCACTTGGTCAGAACGCCAATTCTCTTCTCCATTGTCTAGAATCCCCATGAGAATCCCCTGGCTTTTTTTTTTTTAATAACAGAGACCATGATTAAAGCCTTTTGACCCTCTTCTTAGAAAAACATGATGTGCATAGCTAATTTGAGAGGGTTTATTTACACCTGAACACCTCTTGAGACTTCCACCCTGAAACAGTCTTGGTAAAGAACCTTCCTCAACTCTACAATAAGCTTGTGAAAAACTTTGCTGGGATTTGTGTGAACTGGCAGCACAGGACGATAAGCTGGCTGCTTCCTAGCGATTCTCCCTCAGTCCTGACACGGGCATGTGGACAGCGGTTCCAGTGCTCAAATGCACATCTGGCAGCAAGGAACAATTGTTAAAGTTTGCTCGCTGGAGTGCACTGCATCTAATCACAGCATTTTGTTTTGGTTTTGAATGGGACTTTTGATCAGGGGTGTTGTTTGTTTCTGGTTTCTAGTTTTGAAACCAGATCTTTCCCTGTAGCCCAGGCTCACCTGGAATTTGCAATCCTACTGCCTTAGCCTCTCTGAGGCTGACAGTAATTACTGTGGATGGAGACATGTTGCTGTCCTGAGGAAGGGAGTATTCTGTTTCCTTTTGCGGGCTCTTCATGCTTATGGCACTTAAGGCCTTCTATCACCTTATGCTGTGCCAAGGGTCACAGAGAAAACAGATCTGGGGACACGGGTACAGAATTTAGTCATTAATTCAAACTGATGTTTCAGAGCCTTCGTGTCACCTAGCAAGCAGTGTTCTCATGTGAGAGCACAATGTACTTTGCTGGATCATAGTGGAATCTATGAGTTAGTCTGCTTTTAAAGATTGTGGCTTCTCTTAATAAAATGTGTTTGACTAAATCTCAATAAAATATATCTATCTCCAAATTTCCCTGAGATACCATTTTATCATCTGCTACTTTTAGCGTATTCATCTTCCTCTTACGGAGCAGGCTACATAAGAGGAAATCCTGTTAGCAGAGATAAAACTAGAGGGACAGCCATTGGTCTTACTGAAGGTTTCCTCTGTCTGACTGTCTGCCCCATGTGGGAGGTGCTCCTGATGGCTTGGCTGTAAAATGTCCCCCCACAGGCTCCTGAGTTTGAAGCCCCAGTCCACATCTGGTGGGTCTATTTGGGAACCCTGGGGAGGTGCATCCTCACAAGTAGGGGGAGGTCACTAGTAGACATCTCTGGTCACCATGACTTGGAAAGCCCTGACAGCTACTCCCACTGCTAAGGATGGAGCTCCTCCTGCCTCCGTGCGGTCCCCACTAAAATCCTACTGAAACCATGAGCTGCGTGCCTTCCGTGGGATGTTCTGCCACACCTAGTGTTGTGCTTGTTCTGTGTTTGTCAGTCTCAGTCACCACCCAGAAGTGACGGCGTCTGACTTTGGCTATTGCTGCTGCTTTGTCCTCTCAAGATCAAGGTTTCCCTGGTATCTTACTGTTATTATTCAGGAAAACAATTCTCATTCTTGTTATAACTTGAGTTAAAAAAACAAAGATGATGTCTTAGGAAAGAACAAATCTAAGTGCTATGTTCCCTTTATCTTTACGTTTTGCGAACTCTTCACTGGCTATTCTGGGAAATAGGACGATAGGAATTCGGGGGGAGGGGGCACAATGCTTAGGAGAAGCAGGGGCTGTCTCTCATGGGAGCAGAGGGTTGGGCTGGTGTTGGGACTCTGATGTTTTGAGACACTCCCTCACTGGGGTTGGGCATGTTTTCATTCTTCTGTCTGTGCTTAGGGATCACGCCCTTGTCTCAAGTCTAGAGGTAATGACTCCAGAAGTTTAGCTGGATCTTTTAATGAGCAAAGCATTATTGCCTTCCAGATCTCATGGCAAATATCCTCAAAATTAATACATAGGCTCACTTGTCCTTGCATCAAAGATATTTCACTTCTAAATTGGTTTCGAAGCTTGTCATATCAAAACTGAATAAGGATTGGAAAGTACTTCATTTACGAAAGGGACACAGTGAATGCCTGTTTTGCTCTGACATGACACAGTGAGAGGATTGGTAGACAGCCCTTTTCCTGGGAGTAGGAGCCACTTCGCACTGACCTATTGTCCCTGGGCTTGAACAGCAGACACTTGAGGAGTTCCAGGGTTTCCCTGATGTCACCCTGGGCCACAGTGAGCTGGCCTCTGCTGCCACCCAGTGTCCCAGAGATGCCAGAGGCAGAAGGCAAAGGGTAGTGGGAATCATTTGATACTTAGCTGCTCTGAGCGGCCAGTAGAAGGCCTTGGGATTAAAACCACTGTGCTCTTGCTCTGGCCTTCTTCCCTCAACATGTGTTCTCCTTGATAAAACCCAGACAAAACGAGCAGAAAGCATGAACACTGCCCCTTGTTTTCAGTGTAGTAACCCTTTCCTTCCCATGGGCGTCTATATATCAGCTTCTAACGAGATAACACATCTGGAAAGCCTGTGGTTAGGATCTGCCTCGTGTATCTACCTTGGCAGGCACTTCAGGTCTCAGAGGGTTCTAGAGTCCCTGTGCTGGTTTGAGTGAGACTGTACCCCCATAGGCATAGTCTTAGACACAAAAATGTTTAGTCCCCTGTTGGTGGTGCTGTCTCAGGAGGCTCAGGAAGTTTGGCCTTTGTGGAGGAGGTGCGCCACGTCATGGGGTGCAGTTCTCTCTCTGATTTGTGCTCTCAGTTCCAAATGTGAGCTCTCAGCTTGCTACTCTGGCCACCATGCCTACCTCATCTCCACCTTAATGGACTCTTCTCCCTCTGTAGCCATGAGGCGGGGATAAATGTCATCTTCTGTAAATTGACTTGGTTGTGATGTTTTGTCACAGTGACAGAAAAACAAGTTAACACAGTTCCTGGTATCTGTTGTTGGGATAACTCAATGGAAGTGCCCTGGTGTTTACTAGGAGGGTCTTGGATGACCACCCTAAGCATAGCCTATCTCAGTACAGGCTGAGATGGGAATCACAGCTCCTATTTGCTGAATTGAGAAAGTGAAACATGATGACACCACTTTTTTCATTTTGTTTGTTGTTATTGTTGTTTTGGCTTGGTTGTTTGGTTTGGTTTTGGGGGGCGTTGGGGTTAGGGTTTTTTTGTTTGCTTGTTTGGTTGGTTGGTAGGTTGGTTTTTCAAGACAGGATTTCTCTGTGTAGCCTTGGCTGTCCTGGACTCGCTTTGTAGACTGACCGGGATGCTGGCCTCCAACTCACAGAGATCTGCCTCACACAGTGCTGGGATTACAGGTGTGCCCTACGCAACCAGTTCAACAACACCTTCTTTGTGAAAGAATTTGATTCTCAATTTGGCCTTGGTGGGTGTGCAACCTGTGAAAAGAAATTCAATGCACTTCTCTAAGGAGAGAGGAAACTTACGGCAGGCAGGCCAAGGCTGGGATCTCCCCTGCCTGTTCCTCAAGAGCCAAGCTGTGGCAGCCACTCCAACAGGCTTTATACCCAGTGGGATGGATGAAGAGAGAGGTCTTCTTCGGCACCAGCTTTAGTCCCAACCACAGCAGCAGCCTTGGTTCCTGCGTTCCCACTGGAGAAATCATATGTGGGCACAAGTAGAATGTGTGTGAGCATATACAGGGGGAGGTAATCCCCCTCAGGAACAGTCATAGGGGAGGGGAATAATGGGAAAATGGGAGGGAGGGAAGAATGGGAGGATACAAGGGATGGGATAACCATTGAGATGTAACAAGAATAAATTAATAAAAAAATTTTTTTTCAAAAAGAGTTATTTCAAGGGTCACGAAAGTAAGCACGTGTCCAGCACATCCAGCAGGCCAAGCAGAGTGGCCCTGAGGCCCCGGCGGCCTGGAGTATATGGGCTTATGAACTTTGTAGGAAGCTGGATGGGAACGCAGCAGTGTGCATCTGTGAGCCCAGACTCCTATAGCATGATGGGAAGCAGAGGAAAAAAAAAAAGAATCTCCAGAAACTCACAGGCCAGTGCCCTGAGTACACAGTAAGAACAAAGGAGACCCTGCCTCAAGGCACGGGGAAGGATAAGAGAAGAAATGACTTGGAGTAATCTAGTTTCAAAGACACAATGAATGTGTGGATTTGACAAATAGGTTCTTGGCAGACTGCACATTTTATAAAGTGCCCATTCACTGAGGTGATTGTTAGGAGTTGGCTTCTGGGTTGGTAGCCAATGCAGTGGCGCTCAGGTAAGCAGTATCCATTTCTCGGTGCCAGCTGAAATGATGAGTTCCAGGTGACCATTGCCAGGAGCAACGGAAATGAGCACTGCAGACACTGCGCCACAACTCTGAGCCAAGAGCTGGCAGGACAGAGAGTGAGGTACTCTCAGGGGGAGCCAAAGCAATCCTGACCAGCTGTTGGCAACTCCCCCTGGCCAGAGGGGAAGAGAAGACTCCCAGGGAACCTCCAGGAAATAGAGTGACATTCATAGTAACCATCATTTATTAATAGGTCACCTATATTCTGTGCTGAGAATTTTGTGGGGCTCTACTTGTTGGTCTTCAGAAAAAAACCCTTGAGTTAGGAACTCTTATCGCCATTCCGGTTTGGTAGAAAGGAAACTGAAGCCACAAGAGTAAAGCGACTTAGTAAGTGCCCTGGAATCTCAGTGATGGAACCGAATTCAAGCTGTGAACTGAAGTTCCCTCAAAGAGGCTTGATTTGAGCTTATGGGTTATTTAATTCTCACTGATTAGGAGTGGGTTGATCTTAAGCAGAGATGAGGTGTCATAAACTTGGAAGTGCAGGTTGTATTGGGATGTCTGGGCTACTTCGGAAGCCAAAGGTCATGGCCTCTCTCTCTTAATTTGCATTTCTGTGGTTGAAAGATGATGTTTCATAAGTGTATGTCAGCTTCTATTTAAATCTTGAGGCTGGCACTCATTCAATAGTAGCCTGAAGGTTATTGGGATAATCAACTGCCTTAGGGTTAGATTTGATCCACATGAAGGAACTCAGGCTCAGTACTCTAAACCTGGTCAAAGGTCCATGACTTGGTAGGTCACAGGCCTTCAGGGGAACCTACCATAAATGTTTTGATAAATAACATGTCAACCTCCTTTGTAAACATGTATGGTTAATCTAATGGTTCAATGTTGCTCAAAACCTTAACCAGAGGAGCTTCTTTTGCACTGGTCCGCAGCTGATGCAGAGACTCCTAATTGGTCGGAGAGAGTACCAGTCTGCTGAGTGCTTAGCCCTAAATAAGACATCTATATCACACATACAGACACACTCACACATACTCACACACACTTACACATACACACACAAATACACACACATACACACACACAAATATACACACAAATACACACACATACACATACACACATACACATATACACACAAACACACACACATACACACACAAACACACACACATACACATAAATACACACACACATACACACAGAAATACACACATGCACACACACAAATGCACACATGCACAAATGCACAGGTATGTATGCATGAATACCCTAAGCTTCAGAGAACATCTCAGAAGAAGATGAAAATAATTTTAGTTTAGAAATAGGAATATCTATAATAATGAGGATGTCTGTGTGGATTTTATTAGAACGAGTAGTGTTTTAGTTATTCTTCTAACGCAAAGATAAAATACTTTGAGTGTCACAACTTAACAGAGTGTACTTTGGCCTATAGTTTCAGAGGGCTAAGAGTGTGCCATGATGAGAAGGTAGCAAGCTGCAGGGGGAGGAAACAGAGAGATCACATCCTCAACTGCACACACAAAGCACAAAGAGCAAACCAGAAGTGGCGCAAGGCTAGGTTCCCCCAAGGCCACCCCCAGTGTTGTCCTTCCTCCAACAAGGCTGCCCCACAGCCTCCTCAGACACTGCCACCAACTGGGGGCCATGTGTGCAAGCAATGGGACTACGAGAAACAGTTCTCATTCAAACCACCCCAGGTAGTCTTGTTCTTCTAGAAGGATTGGGCTCTACACATATAGAGAAATGCAATTAAGTAAAAATGAGACAATAGTAATAATAGAACGACCAAATTCAAATGTATTGTTAAAATTTCCACTTTCCATTTTAATAGGGATAAAAGTCAAGAAATAAAAATCATCAAACTTCTTTCATTTAATACGTACATTTTAAGCACCAAAATGTTAACCTCAATCAAATTAATTGTGTAATACTCTATTTTTGTCTTAATCTTTATTGAAGCAATTCAATCATTGTAAATTTTCTAACTTTGATTTTGTTGGAGAGTTCACAACTCTTCCAAATACCAAACATAACATTTAAACGCACATTTATTTACGTGTTTGAACTGGATTACCAAGTACAACTAGAACAATGGCCAGAGAAGAGTGTTGTCTTCCCAACTCACCTGAAGCCTCACTGATTAGGTTGTTGGCATGGCCTGCTGCAAATCAGCCTCCTGCAGTGATAGAGGCAGCCAGCAGGGGAAGGTGTGAGTACATCTGCCCGCTATGACGCACTTTGTTAAAAGAGCTCAAATTCTGTGAGTTGCCCAATTGGAATATCTTCCTGCAAAAGGAACTATAATTTGAGGTGTTTCTTCCCAACAGAAAATGATTATAAAAGATAAAGTAAATTAAGAAATTACAAATGTAGGTTAATTTAAGCTTTGAGTTAGTAGGTTTATTAGAAAAATGAAGTATAGCAATTTTGAACATCAAAGTTAAGATTGGAATCTCTGGATGAAGTATTTCTTTGTCTCTGGGGAGATAAACAAATAAGGAGTGTGGAGAGAATGTAAGGACTGGAGCACAGGGAGACGGGCTTTGAAGTGTCGTCTTCTGGGCACGGCAGAGGCATTTCAGTCATGGTCCCATGTCAACTGTGGGTGACAGAATTGGGTTTACACAAGTCGGGCCCATCAACAGTCAGTCACCAATGGTGGTGGGGCTACGAGTGCCCAACCCTCCATGCTGAACTATTGGATAATGACAGCTTCCGGGAGGAGAGTCCTCGGTGAAACCCAGGCTCTACTGAATATTTCCAAACCAATGGTCATACAGACAGCCCAGGTTAAAGCTGGTGTGTCACAGATTTGTAGGAGGGAGGGACCTGGATAAGTGTGGAGGAAGGAAAGAAGAGGGCGGAGCTGGAGTAGGCAGACGTCACTATATATAAAGTCAAGGACGAATTTCACCTTCAAAGTACACACATGTATGTCTGGGCTAGAGATGTAGCCTCATTGGTAGAGCACCTGACTACCATGCTCGAGAACTTGGGTTCAATCCCCAGTAATACACAAACCAGCGTGCTGCTCCCCTGTCATCCCAGGACGCAGGTGATAGAGGCGGGCGAAGCATGTGCCCAAGGTCATCTCAGCTACATAGTGAGTTTGAGGGCAGCCAGGGGCACATGAGCCCCTCTCTCACAATAAAACAAAAATAGCAATGTAGAAGAAATATAAAACAGAAATGCTAGCAGAAGTATAACGTGAAGAAAATGAATGTTTGATAAAAATGTTGTTTTTTGGCATATCTTTATACACATTCATATAGAAAAATGTGGAAAGAGGACACCAAGATGGCTCAGAGGGTAAAGGCACTTGCTTAATGGCCGGGGTTTTGAACTCTGGGATGCACATGATGGAAGGAGAAAATCACATCCTACAGATTATCCAGTGACCTGCACACTTGTGCAGTGTAAAGTGCACCTCCTCCATAAAAAGTAAATTTAATATTGGAAAACATAAAGGAAAATGCGAAGGTATAAACGTATTAGCCAGTGACAGTCTCTGGGTGGTAGAAAAATAACTGTAGGCGGTGCAATAACTATAGGTTACCCACCAAAAGCATGCCGGAAATGAGTCTTAACTGGTGCGGCTTGAGAGATTTGTTAGTTTACTTAACCAGTGGTTGCAGCTAAGGCGATAAAATGCCGCCCGAGATAAATGGCATGGCTAGAGCGTGTGGATGGCAGACGGGGGAAGAAAGGAGATGGCAGAGAGAGAACAGTGAAGGGCCCTAATGAGTGTCGTCAGGCAAGACGAAGCCATGTCCACTCCAGCCTCCTCATCCAGGACTTTCCTGCCAGAAACCCGAGCACTGAGCATTTATTTACATAATGCACAAGATCAAGTAATGCCACATGGCAGAAACTCATTGTTTAAAAACTCCCTTCACTTTCCATTTATTTACAGTGACATTTGCTTTGCTTCGCTTATGCCTCTTAAAATGCCAGCCCAGCTGTATGAAGTGGTTGTAAGTTTGAATCCCTGTCATGAAAGCAATTTTAGTAAAAATAAATAAGCCTTGTAAAGGATGTGTTTACTCTAAAGCAAATGCTTTGCCAAGGAGATGGCAAGAAGGAGAAGGGGGCCACCTAGTGGCGACATTGCTTTATGTCAGCATGAAAACACGAAGGCCTTGGAAACACAGACTTAGGGGAGATGATTCCATCAGCAAGAAGAAACTAAAAATTAAGCTTTGTATGATAGCACACACCTGTAACCCCAGGAGACATGAGGCCTGAGGCAGGAGGATGAGTTTGTGGCTATCCCTGGCTTTATACTGAGTTTGGGGCTAGCTTGGGCTGCATGCAACTGTGTCTCCTTACCTGTTCTCCTCCCAGGAAGGGAGCTTTTTAAATAAAGTTTGCTTTTTAAATAAAAGTCACAAGAGATGATTCTGAAAAGTCATCAAGGAAATAGTTAGACGCAAACTCCTCTCAACCCCCCCCCCCCCCCCCGTCATCATGGTGATGCACTGAATCTGGGCCTGTCTTAGCACTGTGGAGAATGTTAGTGAGATTAGTCAAATGTCTGTTGTTCTTCACAAGCTGCAAAATGTGTTTAATTCGCATTCATGTCACTCATCAATAGCACTATTAAGAGTTTAACATCCAGCCATGTGACATAGCTTGGCTATGTAATATTGATTAGAGAAGCAGGTTTCCCAAATTTATATGATATCATTTTATAAGGGTAAAATCAACTGAAATAAGAAATATATATATACATATGTATATATATGTCTTAACATGATATGCACATGTAAAAATTATAAAATAGTAATCAAGAGAATAATTCTTGCCAGGTCTGGTGTCACAGACCTATAACCACAGGTATCTGAGAAATTTAGACAGGAGAATCACTAAGTTAAGGATAGCCAGGGCTGTAGAATGGGTTCGAGTCCAGCCTGGGCAACGTAGTAAGACATTGTCTCAGGTTTTGAAATTTTACTTTTTTAATTAAAAAAAGAAAGAAGGGAAGAAGTGGGAGTAGAGCCCAGTGGTAGAATTCTTGCCTAGTGTGTGTAAACACAGGAACAATACAGAGAGGAAAAGAGAATTTCAGATCAAAAAGGGGAAGGCCGTGGGCTACAGGAACAAAACTCTCTTCCTCAGGTTTACAGGCATAAATACACAAACACCTCTTGCTCTGTGGAGCTCATTCCTCGGTGTGTTAACTAGATTTACAGCATAGCTGGAGAGAAAGTAGAAGCAGAGGTGGGGGGATGGGGGCTAGGGGGTGGGATGGAGGGACGGGAGTTAACGTGGGGGAGAGTAGAGTGGTACCCAGGATTTATTCTATGCTGATGTGCACAGGTTTCAAAGAGATACTCTTTGGTAAGCTGGTGTTTGTATTAGTAAATCTTCTCCTTGCTTTGGAAGAATACCTGGCAAGAGCAACTTAAAGAAGGAAGGGCTGGTTGACTCACTTCGAGGGCACTGCCAATCACGGCAGAAGAACATGGTGCCGGAAGTGAGGTAGCTGGTCACGTTTCATTCCCGTCTAAGCAGTGGGAGACGCATGCTGGTGCTCAGCTTACCTTCTTCATCTTACTCGGTCTAGAACCCCAGCCCGTGGGATGATGCCATCCACATTTAAGGTATGCCATCCCACCTCAAGTAACACAGTCTACAAGCCCCTCACCGATGTGCCCAGAGGCTGTTGACTCAATGCTTCTAAGTCCTATCAAGGTGACCATATTAGCCATCTATCCACTACAACAGAATTAACTCATGGAATAACACGATTTAGGACAGACGATATTAAAGGTCTGTTTGGGCCCCTTTTATTTTATGCAAAAGTAAAGTGAAGCCCAGGGCAGTTCAATGACTTTGCAAAGCTACATAGCTGAGCTGTAGAGGAGCAGAGTGCTGACTTCCTCGCCTGTGCCTACTGGAGTATACTCTGCTGCTATCTTCTAACTATAATTTAGAGGTGCAATTTTGTTCACGGCCTTGTACAGCAACATTTTATTGATGTTCAAGTGACACAAGCAAAAATGCCTGCCAAAAATCTGAGAAAGAACAGTTTATTTGTGAAGCGAGAAAGGAGATGGATTTTATTTGTGGGCCAACCTTTCTTACTTTCCTTTATTAACAATTTTATTAAATTATTTCCAGATTTATCCGTGCTAATCTCCTATGTTTGATTTTTATATAATCTGCTATTTACCAACAATAATTTAACGTATAAATATTTATTATTGGAAAAAGAGATAAAAATAACTCTCATATTTAAGGTCATCAGGAAATAAAATAATATCCCAAACATAAGGATTATATGCCATGTGATGACATTAAGGATTATATACCATGTGATGACATTAAGGTAGACCTACCATTGACATCTTGTAAAAGCATTAAGTTATCTTGTTATTTTTAAAATGCCACGATTTCATAGAGGGAATAGTGAGTTAGCTGCATGTATTTTGACAATCCTTCCACACTTTTCATTCAAAATGAGGATGACCTAAGCTCTGTGTGTCAGCCATGATTCAGGTCTGACCTCTAGAGGAGAGAGAGAGTACATGGCAGTGAGAGAAGGGTAACTTGCAACGGTCAAGGGGTCATAGTAAGCATGTGGGTGAGACAATAAACCTCAGAACATAAAAAAAAAAACATAGGAGGGCAAGCTTTTCAACTTAATTTAATTTTAAGTGCATTGGTCACATCACCTGGAACTGGAGTTACAGACAGTTGTGAGCTGCTACATGGGTGCTGGGAATTGAACCCAGGTCCTCTGGGAGAGCAGCCAGTGCTCTTAACCACTGAGCCATCTCTCCAGCTGTATTCAGTATCTGAAGCAGGTGTAAGGAGCCATAAAGAAAGACCCTGTGGCTTCTTTATTAAAGGGACTTGCCTATTCTGTATTCTGACACTCTTGCTCATTTCATTTGCTTAGTGGTCCTTTGATTTCCACTGTAAACGATTGGAGTGGGTTTCTGACTGGCTAGCTAATAACTTTGATTCAAAGTATCTGTGCAGAGCCTACGACATCAGATCAAATCATAGATTCCAGACAAGCCTGGGAACAAACTATAAGAATGTCCTAAGGTTTTAAATATTGCTGTTGACTAAGTCTGGCCTCCCCAGCAGGGACCAAAAGAACAGTGCTGTGCTCTGGGGAGGGGAGGAGGGTGCAGCTGGGTCCGTGACTGACTCATCTGACCTGTGCCTTCATCTAAAGGAACGCATTTTGAAGCCTTTATAAAAATGCGAAATCAAGCTTTGTTAAATAGAACTCATCGAAGTGATAAAATACTCTAACAAAAGCAACTCAAGGAAAAGTGTGTTTGTTTCAGCTTACAGATCACGGTGCGGGCAAGACAGCAGGCGCTAGAAGCACTGGCCACATAATAATGGTCAAGGTAGAAGAAAGCAGCGGCTGCACCCCTTTCCAGTACTCAGCTCCTTTATTTTATACAGTCCCAGGTCGCTGACAGGGAAGGGTGCCGCCCACAGTAGTTGGAACCTCCCAGATCAATTAACATAATCAACAAAATCCCTCACACCTATGACCACCTGTTCCTTCACCTGTTGGAAATTTAAAGGTATTTGTAGAAGGGTGCTGGAGAGGTGGCTTGGTCTTTCAGAACCCACATAGTGGCTCACAACCCTGACCTCTGGTTTCACGGGCTCCAATGCCTTCTTTAGACCTCTGCAGGCATCGGGCACACTCATAGGACACAGAGATGCAGGCAGGAAACACATATACACACACACACACAAAGTAATAAAATGAAAATTTTCAGGACTGGGGAAGGGAATGGGGCAGAAAGGGAGGGAGGGTAGGACAGGGAGAAGATGAGGGAGGGATCTACAATTAGGATGTAATGTCACTAAACTCTTAAAAAGAAATTTAAATTTTAAAAAATAATTAATTTTAAAAAATCATAATAAAACTTTAAAGTACATCAAGTAAATAATTCACCTTGTCCAAAAAGGAACCCTTGCTTCTGCTCTAAGATGCTGGAAAGATCTTCTTCCAGGTATTTGAATGTCCTAAGTAGCACAAGAGTCTTGAGTACCATAGTCTAGTTTTATATTATGTCATGGGGATTTGGGTCAAGCAGGTGTTGGTCTTCTAATAAACTGTTGAATCACATCCCTGAAGGCAATAGGATGAAAAGGTATGGCTTTGAGAGGGGGACTTATAACTCTCACACATGAGTCTGAAGTTGAAGGGAGCTGGTTCTCAGTCTTCCATTCCTTCTGTCTTATGAGAAAATAACATTGTCTCCTCTATAGATTAGAGCAACAAAGTGCCATTGTGGAAGCAGAGACACTAAAGGTGCTGACGTCACCGTCTTAATTAGAAGTAACTGTAAAACCTTCACTCAACACAAATGGACTTAGACATCTGGCCAATGACGGTCAGCAGTCTACCAGAAATAAGTGACCAGATCCCAATTGAAAAAAAAAAAATCTCTGCATACAATCATCTAGAAGCTTCTTCTGTCTGGCAGGACTCCATATATGTTGTCATACATCGTCTCTGGGAATAGCTAGGGTTGCCCTTGACTCCACAGAGAGAGGCTGATTGGAAGCTCTGCCCACGGGATTCCCCACACTTCTCATTTCTCTTTCCCTTCCTTTGGCTGTTTCTTATGTCTACCCTTCATCTGTAATAATCTGACACTATGCAACAGTCATTTTCGGCAACTTCTCCGAGGCCAGCCAGTGAATTCTCCAACATGACAATGGCCTTGGGGATTCACCAACTCAACAAAGTGTCAACCTTGTCAAACATCTTGTCTTTTGAAACATTGCCTAGGAGTAATTTCAAGAATTACCTAAATGACTTGGTTCTGTTTGTGCAAAAAGCGATCAAGCTGCATCTCTGGAATGAACTTCCAGCTTAGGTCACTGAGGAACATCTCAGCAGCCTTTGGAGAAAGGCCGAGAGTGCATTCTACCTTGTCTGAGGCTGCCACAAGTGTGTGTGTGTGTGTGTGTGTGTGTGTGTGTGTGTGTGTGTGTGTGTGTAGTGTGACTGTGCTATATTTCCAGCTTGAAAGCAACTTGTTGGTAGCTGCCTTCTGTTATTTCTTGCTGGTCCTGGAAGTCATTCACAGTGGGACCTCTTACAACAACCTGTAACTGCTGTGTTTCAGAGCTTGCCCTGCCCCAACACCCAGAGCCAACCGCTAACCATCTGCAGCTCTGTACCCGTACTTAATCATTCTGTTTCCATATCTGCTTGCTGAGTTTTATCTCAAACACGAGCGTTAAGCTCAAATTGCCACCTAGTGTAGGACTCAAGGCTCTGTTCCTGCACCTCCTCAGACCTCTGTATTTTTATCGTGCCTGTTTCACCTCTCCACCCACCCTATGCGGAAGAAATGTATAGTTGCTGTCTTTCAGGAGAAACAAGAGAAGTTGCTGGTGAGAGTCCCTTTCAGATGGCTGAAAGACCACTTGAAGAAATGTCTGTCATTGCATAGTAAGTCTGTTTAAAAATGTGACCATTTTCTAATGACTCAACTATTTAAAATTTTTTTTTCCTCTAGAAATCCATTTGAAAAGACACAACATACAACTTATGAGTCAAAACTCCCTGAACTCAGACATCTGAGTTGGGTATGAAATCCAGTCCTCTACCTGAGCACCACATCCTTGCTTTGAGGGATAGATAAAGAGTTACTAAGTGAATATGCCAAAGAATACACTTTGTTATTTGCTAGTTTTAATTTCTAATCCTAGTGGAGTGGTGTTTTTTTAAATATAGTAATTATTAGAAAAAGAAAATATATTAATTTATGAAAGTACAGGAAATAAACTAATTTCTATTAAAATACCTTCACATTTATCTTAGACTTAAAGAAAACAACAGGACCTAGAGTCCTAGGGCCAGTGGTTAAGAGAACTTGCTGTTCTTGCAGAGGATACAGGTTCAGTTCCCAGCACCTACATGGCAGCCCACACTGTCTGTAACTCCAATTCCAGAGATTATGACACCCTATTCTGGTTTCTGTGGACACTGTATGCACTCAGCACACATGCATGCATGCAGACAAACACCAAGACACATAAAACTGAAAAATAAAAGAGAAAGAATATGGGGTTTTGTTAAAATGTAATGTTTCTGTGTCTTGCAAATTTTATTTTGATATATAGTTTACTCATTTTCTCAAGTCATAAGTCTTAGTTTTAGCACTCCAATTTCTTTTTTAGGTTTCCTCGTTGTATATACAGATATGTGTCACCTCTACATAGTGACACAAATACAGTCTCATCCATGTAAAGCTTCCCAGATATTGTGGAGTGTTCCTTTTGTGAGGGTTATACATCTATATTTCATACCCTTAGAGGCCAGGTACATTGAAAGAAGAGTTAATCCAAACCAATTACAATAATAACCAAGAAAGCACATCCATATTCACTCGTATTTATTTCTTCTAAATACTGCACTTACAACTTCCTAAGAACTCAGGTATTCACAGTACCCCATCAAAATAAGGATAAACATTTCATTTCTCTAGAATACATTTGAAAAGATATAAATTTAGAGGTCTGTTTACAAGCTAAAATATCCTGACTTGTAGGCATATCTTTTGAGATCTAGTCCTCTACCTGGGCACTGAATGCTTGTTTGGGGATGGAAGAAGGGTTAATGAAAGAAAACAGAAAAGGTGTCTGTAGAAATCCCTCAGGAGCTACTTAAGTTAGTGCTTGGCTTGCTTCCCCTCCTCTTTGAACTTGGATTGTATATTTGACTATAGGCCTTCTCCTCACCTCCACGCCACCACATTCAGGTCTCCTTGAAGACCTTGATACCAAAACAGGATTATTCTTCATCTTACTTCAGACTAGATGTAGAGTGATAAGTTTTTTGTCCAGGCCAGCCTGGTCTACAAAGTGAGTTACAGGACAGCCAAAACTACACACAGAGAAACACTGCCTCAAAAAACAAAAAAGAGAAGGAGGAGGAGGAGAAGAAGAAGTTGTTTGTGTCATCCTTCACCTTATTCTTTGGCACAAAATTACTGGACTCAAAGCCAAAGGTCATTTCAATATTATCAAGAAAGCAGTGACTTTAAGCATAACAGAGTTGGGAGGTGTGTTGGGATGAGTCTATTTCAATGATGTGTTTTCTGAGTCAATAAAAGACTCCTCTGAGAAGTAGCAAAAGTAGCTTTTCTCCCATTGGGCTTTATGTTCTATAAAGATGGCACCACCAGTGGCTTGTTTGTACTAAAAAGACTTTTCACTAAGAACTACCTGTCTCACCCTCCAAACAACAATGCATTAAATGGTGCATAAAAGCCACCAGAGGTGGTCCTGTCTCACCCTCCAAACAACAATGAGTAAAAGCCCTTGCTATGTAATCGTAGGTTCTTGGGATTAGAATACAGCCACGTTTGGATACTATTCTGTCTACTACAGTGCTTTGAGGCTAAAATAAAATCTCTTTCTTATGAAATACCAGAAGAGTCTTTAAACACTAATATTAGAATTGAGTCATGGTGTAGCCTGCTTGTGATTCTCACTCTCAGGAGGTGGAGGTTAAATGTTTGTTTAGTGCAACAAAAATAATGTCTTGCTGATAGGTTGTTGTTTAGAAATGAAACAATCAGATTAGTATTCAAAAAAAAAATGTAGCCTTTTGGGAGTCAGGGAGTTGGCTTAGCTGAATTTGATCCCCACACACAAACAACCCCATAAGAAAGTGTGTGTCTGTAATCCTAGAACTCTTACAGCGATGGGCTACGCGAAGACAAAAGAATCTTCTGAACCAGTTAACCTGGAGCGTGCAGCATGGCAGAAACAGGAGAGACCCCACCTCAACAAGATGAGAAGAGAAAACTTGTAAAAGGTTGTCCTGTGACCTTCACTATCATATCTCACTGTGGCACATAGATGCCTCACCATCACACACACACACACACACACACACACACACACACACACCATACACACATACACACACGTGCATGAGCATTTGCAGTTTTTTAAAAAAAAAAATGTAGTCCTTTGTTACCAGTTGACACTTTTTTGCAGGTTTCCCTTCAAACTTGCTTGTCCAGCTTTATTTAATGTACAGACTAAATGTGCAAGTTGTTGATACTTTCAGAAAAAGTCTTTTCTATTCTAGTTTATTTGTACGAAGGTGAAACGCTGATGTGCTAGAGACAAAGTAAAAGTAAATGTGATAATTTAATTTTAGACCCTAATTCTTAGTGACTTGAAACCTGAAAGCTTTCTGTAATAAAAAAGAGACACTGTGCACATGTAAGAGGATAGAGGAAGAAAAGGAATGCTTCTGGCTCAGTGGTAGAGTTTTTGTTGAGCATGAGCTAGGTCCTGGGTTTCATTCCCAGTGTTGGAGAGAGGAGGGGGAGGAGGAAGAACAAAAGGAAGATAGGAAGAGGAGGAGGGGGAGGGCAGAAAGGGACAGGACAAGACTGGGATGTTTTAGATGGAATTAAGGCTGATGGTCTGATATTCTTAAAATAAAATTAGCATTGGTGTGTTGGGTCCTTAACTAGAGCAAGGCATAGTGTGGTCTGTGGAGGCAGAGCCAGGAGGATGCCTGCGGATTCTTGGCCATCTAGTCTAGTCAAATCCATGTGCTCTAGGTCCAGTGAGAGACTGTCTTAAAAAACAAATTAGGGGGCTGGAGAGATGGCTCAGTGGTTAAGAGCACTGACTGCTCTTCCAGAGGTCCTGAGTTCAACTCCCAGCAACCACATGGTGGCTCACAATCATCTATAATGTGATCTAATGCACACTGTATACATAGTAAATAAATTTTTTTTAAAAACAAATTAGATAAGAGGTGAGAAAAACACACAGCATCAAGCTCTAGCCTCCACAAACGAGTACAGAAATGCACACACACACACACACACACACACACACACACACACACACACACACGCGCGCGCGTGCACTGCATACAAAGAGTAGATATCACAGAACATATTTAGAAGCTGGAAGAAAATCTAATCACCCAAGCTAATTTGAATTTATCTTCCTTATTTTCCTTCTCTTATTTAGAAAGGATCTCATTAACTGTCTCAGGATGACCTCAAACTCACAATATTCTGACTCTTGAGTGATAGGCTTATACTGCAGGGTATGAGTAACTGGCCCTACTTCAAATTAACTTTATTTGGGAGCAGGTTTGGCAACAGGGTCTCATGTAGCACAGGATGGCCTCAAGTTCACCATGTAGTTGAGGCTCTCCCTAAATTCTGATCTTCCTGCTTCTACCTTTCAAGATAATAGGTGTGTGCTACCATGCTAGGCCGCTCCTGATTTAGTTTTCTTTGTGGAGAATATTCAATGGAAAGAAAATAAAACTGGAAATTGAAGTCAGTGTTGTAATCAAAACAACATGTTTCTTTGCTGTGTCATGTCATTCAGTCTCATGATATTACAAAAATGTTTTTAAAAGATGGGGGGGGGGCACATGTGAGCCAGTAAGACAGGGTGTGTGTGTCAAAAACATGTAAATATGAGGACATAATTTTGGTAAGGAAGATTTTTTTAAAACATATTTCAGATGAGAAATAAGTTTATATAATAAAATAAGAGTTTGATCTGAGAGTAAGATAGCTGGATTTAAAAAAAATAAGAAAAAAGTAGCTGGATTTTTTTCAAAATTAAAAAGAGAAGGGCAAAACCAGGAAGCTTAAGCGCATCACAAAAGGTCACAAAAGGTTTGTAAAAGATAAAACTCAAAGATGGTCCATGTAAATGTTATTAAAATTCCTAAGGCCAAAATCCAGATCACTGATGTAAAACTAAAATCTGTCTTTTGTTGAAAACAATAAGATTTTTCCTAAGTTATTTATCTGCTCATGGTAATATTTACAAGAACAGACCTAAATAACAAGGTTTTAGGTATTTTTTTCAAGGTAATTATATATGTTTTCTTCTGGGTTTGTTAAAACTTTATCCACTTGAAAAGCTGTGCCTCACTAAAATAAGGATTTATTCAAAAATCTGTTGGCTTTTATTTAAACTCTGCTTAAATGTTACCCAAAAAAAGTTAAACTAAAATCCATTATTCCTTCTATAAAACTGACAAAATTTCTGAATGCTCAAATTCAAAAAAAGAAAAGAAAAGATGAGATAGCTAAAAAAGATAGTCACTATTTTAGCATTTACTATCCAGGGTCAGACCCGAGGTGTGATGAGACCCCCTCTACAATGGCTTACATCTCCAGCAAGCCACCACCCTCTCCATCAGAGAGCCGACGGGGTACAGCACATAACGCTGTCTAACCACCAAACGTCCAGCAAAAGATGAGGCTGAAGTCAAGATGTCTGCAGTGTGTTACGTCTGAGGCTGTGCCAGGATCCCTGTGTCCATCCTAGCTTCTGGTGGTTTGCTGGAAATTCTTGGCATGCCTTGGCTTACAGGAACATTCTTATTGCTGTTTCTGTCTTTACATTGTGTTTTCTTGTATCTGCCTTTGTTCTCTCTCCCTCTCCTTCTCCCTCTTCCCGCCCCCCTCTGTGTGTGTGTGTTGTGTAACACACAGACACACCAAAGAGGAGCATAGCCCACACCTAACTCCTTTTGGGCCTTGATTTCCTGTCAAAAGCTGTTTCTCACAGTGAGGTATTTGGGCTCAGAATTCCCATACCTGCTTATGGCATCAAAAACAAACTTTCAGAACCCCAATACACACTTGATTAGCCCCCAGGCTACAAGCTATGATGCTAAAAATAACTTACTTGCTAACCTTACTAAAACAATGGTTTTTTACTGTGATTTAAAAGCTGCCTTTTATAATATATAAAATTGTGGGGATGGAGTATATATTTGTCAATGTTTGCCATATTATGCTAAGTGGATAAATTTTTAAAAATGTATTTAGGAATGGCTCAGCAGTTAAGAGAACTGGTTGCTTTTCCAGAGTTCAAGTTCCAGCACCCACAGGGCAGCTCACAACTGTAATTCCAGTTTCAGGGGACTCAACACCCTCACACAGACATACATGCAGGCAAAACACCAATGCACAAAAAATAAAAAATAAATAAATTAAAATTTGAAAAGAAAGAAAATTGCAATTCACCATTTTTCATTTCTACATTGCAATTGGTCTTCTTAATAACAGTTTAGCTTACACCCAACTTTTAATATTAGGTCAAATGCTACTTGGGATAAGTATTTATAAATTCTGACTGCGTGTGTATCTAGGTTATCCTCAGTGTGGCTGTGTTCTGTGGGAACATACTAGTAAGTGGTAATTACTGGATTTATATAGTATCTATTCCATAGAGAGAGAGGTAAACACTATAATACCCCAGAGCCTCTGATTCCTCAGCATTCAAAACAGGGTTAATAACACCCAGCGGTCTCCTGCAAGATCAGAGCGTCCATGTGAAGCCTCATTAAGATGCATCACTCCAATCCTCCATAGAAGAAAGGGTACAGTATGTTTGTAGGCAACTGTAGCTTCTGTCCTCGCCTTCCTCGAGGTTCATTTGAGTTCATCAAGAAGAGGTGAAGGTATTTTAGCTGCAGCCCCAGCTACACTATAGAGAGTTTTGGGTAGATGTCTCTGGCTTTGAACACAGTATGTCACCTT
The DNA here is from genome assembly GCF_903995435.1 of Acomys russatus. Lineage (NCBI taxonomy): Eukaryota > Metazoa > Chordata > Mammalia > Rodentia > Muridae > Acomys > Acomys russatus. Next base: position 61,344,687 of record NC_067145.1, read on the forward strand.
TTAAGCTGGAGACTTTTTCCATGTGTAAGCAGATCTCACCTGTCTGTTGGCATTTCATCTTTATACGTGTAGCTTAAGGAAAAGAAAGCTGTGAGTCTGTTCGCAAGAACGGGCCAAAGGCCAAGAAGAGGCAGGAAGGCGGGAAGCAAAGCTTGAGAAACTGGGGTCTGAAGCGCCCTGACATTTCCCCAGTTGTAGTCAAACACTCCCTAGGTGCAGTGAGCCCCAGATGTCCCTTCCAACTCATGGGAGCAGGCCTAGCCTCCTCAGGTCTCCTGGTTTCTACGAAGAACCTGTTGAAAGTTTGCACACCCTAAGACACACCTGTGTCTTCTTTCTAAACTCGGAATGAGCAGAGAAGCAAGAAGAGCAGATGCAGTGGACCACACGTCCCTGCTGGCGCTCTGAGTTTCCCAGGGTATGCTAGAGGACGTCTGTGAGGAGACCCATTGCCAATGGGGACATCATGGAGTTGGGGACCTGGGGGCCTGTCAGTGTAGCATCCTTGGCAGCAGCACCCGCAAGAGGATGAGGCAAGGGATGGGGACCCAGCTGGACCTTTTTGACGCTGTCGCTCTAGCACTACAGGTGGGCGAAGCGGGTTCACAATTTCACTTTGAGTTGGCCCATCACGTCAACCCTCATTGTCCTTCATCAGCAAATGCCCCTCTTCTTACTGCTCCGGACTAGTCCGTTCCAGTCAAGTCCCTTAGCATTTTCCACGCCACGCCCTCCCTCCCCCAGCCCCGCACTCTGCTTCCTACTCGCCCCTCCTACCCGTCTTCACTGCAGCCCGCTCTGCGCTGTTCACCCGCCCATCACCTGCTCCGCCCCAAAGCAGGAGGACCCTCCCTCCAGCCTATAGGAGACGACGTCTCCATCCCAGCCGTCCAATGAGAATCTCGAAGCTGCTCCCCGCCCCGCGCCGTGCGTCAGGTTAAAGGCAGTCCCTATACTGGCCCCACGCAGGTCACATGCCATGTGGCGCTTCAGCGGTCGGCGGGGACTGTGCGCTGTACAGCGACTGAGCTGCAGGTGAGCCACTGGGTGTGGAAACAGAGGACGGGCAAGGCGGGACCGGTACGAAAGACTTCGGGGTTTCTGCCTCCTCTGGAGCTCCTGAACCCCAAAACTTCTTGCTGGTACCTCCAGTACCCCCAAGCCCTCTTCTGGGGTCACAAAAACAAATTATCCCTACCTTGTACTACTTCTGTCAGCGGGCTCCTGCAGGGCCGGCCAAGCGGTTCTTCCATCCCAGGCTGGTGGCACAGCACGACGTCCCAGCTACCAGAGTTGAGGTGACACCGGTGCTCCAAAGGGGAGCCGGGTCCAGGGCACAGTCCTGACCCACTTTCCGTTGGACCTCTGGTGGATCCCAGAGAGAGTGGGTGGTCCTGTGTGTGGGTTACCAAGGCTGTTTGAAGTAAAGATGGGCTTTGATGTGGATTTTAGCTGTGTAATAAAAGAAGCAGTTTATGGCTCTCGTTAACAGGCTTGCGCCCATCTCATTTTTGTTCTAAGGCTGTCCTTTAGGGCTCCACCGCAAGCTGCTGTGTGTGTGAAGTTGTGCCTCCTGGAGACGAACATTTTGAGGGATACGATTTATGGAAAAGTAGAGGTGCTTTTAAAAAGCCCTGGGCTTTCTTGCTAACCCAAACCCCTATTTTGTGGTGCAGCCAAGCTTCTGTTAGAGTAGATGAAGAAACACGGGGTGTGTGTGTGTGTGTGCGCGCGCGCAGGTTTTCTGGGGGAGTGTGGCCTTTATGAAGTATTTGAACTTGACAGCAGCAGTTTTATTTGTGTATATAGTTACCAGAATGTAAAGTGAGTGAACCCTCCTAGCATTTTGTACCTCGGTGTCGTCATGCGTATTCTTCTCTGATGAGCAACAGTAACAGCTCTATCTATAATCTAAAATTCCCTGTGAGGACAACCAACTGATTTTTAGCATATCGCCCTGATGCTGCCAAGGGCTGAGCTGGTGTTTTGTTTTTCTTCTTCTACCCTTATAACCTTTAAAGGGGATGTTTGTGAGATCATAGTATAGAAAACTTCATAAGATATACAGGTTAAGAAAAAAAATTTATTTTAAACGATGCCAATACCAGACAAGATCACCCTGGCAAGATTGCAACTCTTTATCCATTTTGTGTATTAATTCCCCATCCCCCAGACTTAAAATTATTGATTTGCGTTTTTCTTTTCAACATCTGTGTTAAGTTCCCCTGCTGCCTTGATGACCCAGGTACTGTCTTTTTAAAAGTCCCTGTTCTTTTGCTTCTGTTCAAGGTTAAAACAGAAAGAGTGTAACTGGAAACTCGTCCTCCGAAACGCCCAAGGCCTTGGGAGATGCAGGCTGCAAGCTCCCTGACTTAGTTATCTTTATCCTATGAGTTATTTACATATATGCCTAAGGTATTTTACTAAAAACTTTGCAGGAAATCCACTGACTTTGAGAACTCTCTTTAAACCCAGCAGGGTACACCACAAAGTATGGAGGGAGAAGAGTGACCAAGCCTGCGAGCGAGCTCTACAGTATAAAGTGGGGGAGAAGATCCACGGCTTCACCGTAAACCAGGTATCCACCCATCCGTCAGACGAGTCCTGTCAGAGTAGAGGCTGCAGCTTTTGTCCTTGCACTCCTGGGACCTGCTAAGCCTCCTGGCTCAAGGCAGGTGCTCCAGACAGCTTACCGTGAAATGATACCCAGGCCTAAATTGTACCCTTCCAAGCCTCAGTCATTTCAAATATTAGAAAATGGCCCCATCCCACCCCCCTGCCCAAATAATGCCTTTGTAAGTCAAATACATTGATGTTTCTGCAACCAAGCCTGGTCTTTCACGGTGATCAATACAGATGCTGTTTGCCTGGTCATTCATTATGATCAATACAGATGCTGTTTGCTGTTCCCTATGTCTGTTCACTCGCTCTCTGTCATCAAGTATAGTTGCCTGTACATGGACATAGAACCTTCTTAGCTATCTTGTCTTGGGATTATAAAGAAGATATGCAATATACCAATATTACTTGATTTACGTTAAAAATAGGGTGTTTTTTGTTTGTTTTTTTGGGGAGGCTCTTTTTCTTGTCTTTGTTTTTTACTTTTCGGTTAAAACTTTTACTTTTTTTTTTTTTTTTTTTTTTTTTTTTTTCTGTAATTATTGAACAATTTGGGCTGGGGATGCAGCTCAGTTGGTAGAACGCTTGTCTAGGATCCAGGAAGTCCTGGGTTTGATCTGTAGCACTGTATAAAACCTGGCATATGCCAGTTGAGATAAGGGTTATTTTTAAATACTTAGCAAGTCTGTGGCTAGCTTGGGATACTCTGTGTGTGTGTGTGTGTGTGTGTGTCTGTCTGTCTGTGTGTCTGTGTGTAAGAAAAATCAACACTTCAAGTTTTTGGTCCTAGGCTTTGTACTAGCCTTGATGCTTTAAAAAATACAAGAAGAAGGCAGGTCCTATAAGCTAGAAAGCCTTGTACAGCTGCAGCAAAAGGCAAAATGTGATAAACATGTAGAAATCAGCGAGGCCAGTGAGCTTGGAGCATTAGTTCCAGACTCACAGTAAGCATCATGGACTCTGAAGGCTGTACCCAGGACTTTAGATTTGTGGTACAAGCTGCTGGTATTGAGGAAGACCTTGTTCAGAATGGTACGTTCTTTTCCTTATGTTCCAAACTAAGAGAAACGTAAAAGAAAAGGGAATTCTTGATTGAGAACAATCGCCCTGAAAGCCCTTGTTAGGCAGCCATCATGTTATCTCTTCGTTTTGAGTACATTGATCATCCACCCAAGTATACCTAGAAACATCAACCCAGCCGTAATTACACCTGTATCAAGAGCCCACTTTATTTATGTCATTTGTGTTTCTGGGCCCCTAAGTTAGACTCAGGGGACTTGGTTGCAGTTGTAGCTCTGCCAGGAACTTCTTGTTGCAAAGTGGCCAGGTTATGTTCACGACCTCTGAGAACGGAGAACGCTAATGGTGTAGTTATCGTGGGATGGTCTGCGATTGAAGCAATGAGGACCAGCTGACATGAATGTGTAATAGGATAGGATGTGTCCGTGCCCCACTCTCTCTCACCCATACCCATAGCATACACAGGGACACGGACACAGACACACAGACACGGGGGGGGGGTGGGGGGGGGGGCGGGGAAGGAAAGGAAGGGAAGAGTTTTGTTGTGGTTATTATTATTACTGTTATCTTCAGGGGGGGCGTGTATCCCTGTGTGTGCTAAGGGTGCCAGAGGTCTTCCTCTGGGGTATTGTCCTCAATCACACACACACACACACACACTTTTTTTTTTTTTAAAAGACAGGTTTTCATGTAGTTCTGACTGGCCTTAAATGTGCCATGGAGCCGCGTCAACCTTCAGCTTCTCTTACAGTCCCACCTCCATCTCCCAGGAGCTGGGATTATATGTGCGTGCTACTACACTGTTTCCTATGGTGCCAAGGTTGGAACTTGGGGCTTTGTACACGGTAGGCCCTCTGCCAACTGAGTCACATCCTCAGCCTTGAGACAAGACCTCTCACTGAACTTGGAGCTTACTGATTTTATTAGACTGACTGCTAGCCAGTGAACTGCAGGAATCTTCTGCAAGAGTCTCCACTTCCTGGGTGCTGAGATTGCTGCTGTTCGTTACTGCATCCAGCATTTTGTGGGCACTGGGAATTGAACTTGGGTACTCACGATTGTGCAGCATGCGCTTTACTGATTTAATTATACCCCCAGCCCCCAGACCCCTTTAGTTTGTATCAAGGACTCTAGAGACTCTCTCTCTGCTGCGCCCTCACAGTGGGACTGATTCGTTTTTATTGTAGGACTTATGACATGTTCAGTAGAAAGACCCTGGACACCAAGTGGACCTTGGCTCGGCGGTCATTAGCTCTGACTGAGCCTTGGCTCTCCCCGTCTGTTAATGAAGGGCTGGATGGCAGCGTGGCTTTTACCGTTTGTGTGTCGCATACTTAGAAGATGATTGGGAAAGAAGAAAGGAATTAGACCCAAATCCGCATGCATTCTCATCAGCCTGCAGTTGGGTCTTAATTTCCTTGTCTGTGAGATGAAGGATTTGGATAGGATGGTCTCTCCCTGGCAGGTCTGAAGTGCTGCATTCCTGGCATCTGGTTTGAGATAGACCGGCTAGTTCTTGGCCAGGGGATAATAACTTGATTGGTAAAATACATGTAAGAGGACCTAAGTTGGATCCCGAGAAGCCATGTTAAAACAGAACAAACAAACAAACAAAGCAGTCATGGTGTCCTGCACCTCTAATCCCCTAAGAGAGGAGGCAGGGCCAGGTCCATCCCTGATGCTCACTGGCCAGTCAGCCCCAGTTACTCAGCACGTTCCAAGGCAGTGAGAGAACGTGTATCAAAAAACAAGGTAGACTGCTCCTAAGGAACAACAGCAGAGGTTGTGTGTCCCCCCCCCCCCACAAACACACACACACGAGAGAGAGAGAGAGAGAGAGAGAGGAGAAGCAGCAGCAGCAGCAGCAGCAGCAGCAGCAGCAGCAGCAGCTGCTGGTCCTCCCAGTGCGCTGAGGGAGCCGTGCAGCACCAGTCAGCTCACATTTGCCTTCTCTCCTCAGGTCACTCCTGTTCCTGAACTGTTTCTCACAGCGGTTAAGCTCAGCCATGACAGCACGGGAGCCCGATACCTGCACCTGGCAAGGGAAGACAAGAACAACTTATTCAGGTGTGCGCTCCTTTGAAGAGCATGGTCTTGGATGTTTCTGTCTAACGCGTCGACCATACATCCTGAGATGATAGGGAAAAGTGTGCCTTGCTGGGCGTGGCAGGCGGCTCGCTGGTAAACCTAGCACTAGGGGGGCAGGAGCAATTGTAGGCGGGTCTAGGCTACATGGTGACCTCCGGGCCAGAGTGAGCTATAGAGTGAGCTCTATTTCTACATACCCCCCTCCCCAAAAGGAAGCTTACATGAGTTCATCTAAAGATTCTACCATCTAGACACATTGAAATTTAACAGTATAACTCAGTGACTCACAGATGGTAGTCCGGAAGCGTTTTGTCTAAAGACTGGATGTGAGAATGATTGTTTTCAGTGGTGCAGGGTGGCCCCGGGCACAGGAGTTCCCACAGGGTGTCAGGCTAACTCCTTGTCGCCTTTCCTCTCCCTCAGCGTACAGTTCCGCACCACCCCGATGGACAGCACGGGGGTCCCCCATGTTCTTGAGCACACCGTCCTCTGCGGCTCTCAGAAGTACCCATGCAGAGACCCGTTCTTCAAAATGCTCAACCGGTCACTGTCCACGTTCATGAACGCCTTCACAGGTAAGGAGGGCATCCCGAGTCAAAGCCACATTTGGTCTGTCTCACACCAGTGGGTAAATTAAGTTATTTTCCAAAAGCAAGAGAACTTAATGTAGTAAACTTTTTTTTTTTTTTCAAAATTTCATTTACTTTACATCCTGGACTACAGTTCTCTGTCCCTCCTCTCCTCTAAGTCCCTGCCCCTGGCCCCTCTCCCCGCCTCTGTTTCTCTTCAGAGAAGGGCTGGCCTCAGTGGATATCAACCAGCCATAGAATATCATATCAAGTGGAAGTAAGAGCAGACACCTCCTATGAAGGCTAGAGAATGCAAACCCAGTAGGGATAAAGAGTCCCGAAAGCAACAGGGTCAGAGACATCTCCTGCTCCCACCGGTAGGAGTCCTACAAGAAGGCCAGCGTAGGGCTGGAGAGATGGCTCAGCCATTACTATGCTTACAACGGAGAATATAAGAAGAGCAAGCTACACAACTGTAGCGTATGGGCAGAAGGCCTAGGTCAGTCATCATCAGTGAGAGGTGAGAGACGTGAGAAACTCAGTTATTCGAGGAAAGCTACATCTTGATTGCGTTATGTAAATGGCAGCACTAGGAGCTGCCTGGATGGCCCAGTTGATAAGGTGCTTTTGCCGTGCACTCACGGTCAGAATGCTGGCGCCCACGCGAAAACCAGTGCACACAATCCGAATGCAGGAGAGAGGGGCCCTGGAGGATCTTTCTAGCAGAATTGGTGAGCTCCAGGTGCGGTGCAATGCTTTGTGTCAAAATATAAGGTGCAGAGTAATTGAGGCAAGACTCAGTGCCGACTTCCGGCCTCCGTGTGTGCACAGTGAGCCAGTTAATGAAAAGCAGAGTTTTAGAACAGTGGTATGGGAGTTTTTCTGAGGAAGTTCAGAACAAATTTGGGGCCGTCCCTAACAGCATCTACAGTGTTGTGATTAATGTCCAACTTAAATTAGTCAATCAAGGGCTGGAGGCATGGCTCAGAGGTTAAGAGCACTGGCTGCTTTCTTCCAAAAGGTCCTGAGTTCAATTCCCAGCAACTGCATGGTGACTCACAACCATCTGTAATGTGATCTAGTGCCCTCTTCTAATGTACATGCAGGCAAAACACTGTGTATATATGATAAATAAATAAACCTTTAAAAAAAAAAAAAGTCAATCAAGCTTACCAGTTAAACCAGTGGAGCATCCAAGTCAGCCAGTCAATCGAGTCATAGGGAAGGTGACTGAAGAGTTGGCGCTAATGTTTGTTCAGAGAAGACGTGGGGGTTTGGGAAAGGCTGAGGTGATGTGCTGAGTGGAAGCACACGTGCTGGCCTGCCGCCGTCTGTGTCCATCGGAGGTAAATACAAAGGACACCCAGAAGTGAGGCTTCAAGGTAGTGCATTCCCACAGGCATTTCGTATATTTTAAAATCTCGCTCTTCCTTCCTCCCCAGCTAGCGATTACACGATGTATCCGTTTTCCACTCAAAACCCCAAAGATTTTCAGAACCTCCTCTCAGTGTATTTGGACGCCACGTTCTTCCCGTGCTTGAGGGAGCTAGACTTCTGGTATGTAGAGATGGCTCACACGACTCGGGCTATGGTGGCGTGCTCAGTGCCGTGTTTCATTTACCCATTTGTCACTGGTTTAGGCAGGAAGGTTGGCGACTGGAACACGAGAATCCAAGCGACCCTCAGTCACCCTTAGTCTTCAAAGGAGTCGTCTTTAATGAGATGAAAGGGGCATTTGTAAGTGTTCTTCCTCATTTCATTGTATTTAAATTATCTTTTAAAAAATGTATGTATTTGTATGTAGCACGTTCATGTGACATTTGTATGTAGCATATAACATGCCATGGAGCATATGGAGGTCAGACCACAGCCTCACGTGTTGGTGCTTGCCTTCCGCCTTGTCTGAGGTGTGTTCTCCTGTTTCTCACACGAGGGAATGTGGCCCATGAAGCTCTAGAAACTGTCCTTTTTATCTGTCTCCCATCTTGCAATGGGAGCACTGACGTTACAGACTGTGGCCAGCATGTTCCTCTTTACGTGTGAGCCGGGGATTTGAACTCAGATCATTGTGCTTGTGCTTCAGCCACTGAGCCACTCCTCAGCCCGCTGTTGTTCAGTACGCTCACCCAGCTCCTTAAATCACCTGGACTGGGGGCCTTGAGCAGAACCCCCTCTGTGCTGGAAGGCCTTGGCTTCATTGTACATGCTCTGGAGTGGGAAGGCCTGCCCTGCCCTGCGCTGCCCTGGCCCACGCTTTCTCAAGTGCGTGGAGTGGCTCTGTGTTCCAGTGGCTCTGATTCTGGTGGCCTCTTTGAGCAGCATATGTGTATTCTTCTATACTCTACTTGGTGTCATTTTGTCCATGACACTCGATGGCAGTAACCTCCTCATGTCTGTCGAGTTAGCGGACCAGGGCACTCTCGCACATCCACCCTTACGCCACCGTTGCCCTTCCCTGTGACATCAGCTGGGCCGTTGTTGAGCCCGTCGTCAGGTCCCGTCCACAGATGAGCTGCAATGCCAAGTTAAACTGCACACGTTGGGTGGCATTGGATTTTCAGGTTTTTTCATTAACTGATTTCTTTCCAATTTCAAGACAGACAACGAGAGGATATTCTCCCAGCACCTCCAGAACAAGCTTCTTCCTGACCACACGTACTCCGTGGTCTCAGGGGGCGACCCACTGTGCATCCCAGAGCTCACGTGGCAGCAGCTGAAAGAGTTCCACGCCACTCACTATCACCCAAGCAATGCCAGGTAGTGTTGGGCGTGGAGGTTTGATGGTACATCAGTGGTGGACTTGCTTGCATCCACGTATTAAGTCATGTGGCTTCTAATGAAGAAATGTTTGCTGGACCGATCCATAGCCCTGGGTAAGACGGTGTTGTCGTAGTTCACCTATGGATCCTGCAGGGGGCGTGCTGTAAACATCTACAGCCATAACTCTTTATTTGTTATTATTATTGTTTCTTTTTTAATGTATGTGTTTATATTATCACACATGAATAAAATAAACTACATACAGCAGGAAGAACCACGGGACAATCGGGAATTATACAAATGTTACATTCATAGTGATTTGGCTATTTGTATTTGGTAAATTTGAAGTAAACATCTTTCCTATCTTGTTGGGTCTAAATTTCTGAATGAAGATAAATATCTATCTGTCAGATACATTGGGCCAGAAGGCTGCAGATGATGCTCCAACGTTATAGAGAGTGTTGGGTGACTGTTCAGTCAGTAAACTGTCTCGATCATGTTTTCATTTTGGAAGCTGCTAACCTGCACTTCTGGTTCACTCAGATATTTAAATTTTATTCCTTCTCAAATCTCTGGTGGTGGTCGAAGACCAGATAATTTAGTCTCTCAATTAAGCTTAGTAGGTTAGGGGTTAAGATGTTTTTAGATCAAGATAGATGGTTTAACTTAATAGAGATGAGATATGATAGATACAGCCATAACCCTCAGTCAGCAGTGTTTAGTGCTTACAAGCCACCTGTAGACAGACTCACCTCTGCAGGAGTCTGGTCACCGTACTCAGGACTTCTGTTGTGTTTGGCAGAACTAAACTTTGTTTTTTGTTTGTTTGTTTGTCTAGTTGGTTAGTTGTTGTGTGTGTTGTTTGTTTGTTTTGTTTTTTGACTGTGTAGCTCTGGCTGGCTGGCTGGAAGTTTACTATACAGATCAAGTGGCCTTGAATTCACAGGCATCCACCTGCTTCTTCTTCCCCAGTGCTGGCGTTAAAGGCGTGTGCTGCCACACTGGGCTGAAAAGACCGAGCTCTAAATGGTAGCTTTGATGGAAAAGAAAGATGCCTCTGGCGTTTGTAGCCTTTCCCCCTGATGAATATATAAGTGCATTATCTTAAAAACACGCAATGTAGTCACTGTCGCCTGAAGTTGAATTTTATGAAATTCCCTGTTTTGGGGCTGTCAGGTCTTAGAGGCGCTCTTGTTCATGTTGTATGCCATGGGAATGCATTTAGACTTTTGCGGTGCCTTTACAGTGGGCTCAAAGTAAAACTCAGTCATCTCTGTTGCGTTTAACCAAGTCCTCTTGTTTGCTGTGTGTAGTTAGATTGCCTCAAAACAAGAAATATTCCTGTGTTTAGATTAGCTGGAATGTAGCTTGTACCCTGTATCTCATGCAAAGGTCTTTAAAGTTGATTCCTGCCCGTTTCAAGCAGTGTTTCCTGGACCCTTCAGGTTCTTCACTTATGGCAATTTTCAGCTGGAACAGCACCTGAAGCAAATTCATGAAGAAGCCCTGAGTAAATTTCAGAAAATGGAGGAGAGCACAGTGGTGCCGGCCCAGCCGCGCTGGGACAAGCCTGTGAGTGCCCCATCCTGTTTTTGCTAGTATTTTTATCCTGCCTGCCAAATGTATTGAAAACAGACACTTAGCCGAGTGCATTGTCTCATGCCTGTAATCCCAACACTGAGGGAGCCAGAGGCAGGCTGATCTTTGTGAGTTCAAGGCCAGCCTGGTCTACAAAGAGAGTTCAAGACATCTGAGGCTGCACAGAGAAACCCTGTCTTGATAAAGAAAAAGTAAGTGAAACGGAGACGTGGACATATTTTGAGTTGTCTTGGGCTGTGCAGTGTTAACGAGCTTTTCAAGACTGAGAGTGGCTTGTTGTTAAAAGCTAAGTTACTGTAAAGGATTTGGCATGTCCATGTAACCTGAGGCTGTGTAGGACCGTTCATGCTCTGTTCTTGCCTCAAGCATCATGTCATTTTGCAGAGGGAATTTCATATAACATGTGGCCCGGATTCACTAGCTACAGACGCTGCTAAGCAAACGACTGTCAGCGTCAGCTTCCTCTTACCAGAGTGAGTATGTGTTATAAAATGTGTGTCGGCAGACAGTGAGAAAACAGTCAGATTAGAAGACTGGATAATTCACCAATCAGGAGTAATTTAAGGGATAGGTAGGAGGACTCAAGAATCAAGCAAGTTTTAAGAATAGAGAACAAATGTAAAATTTTTAGTAACATTAGGAATGGAGTGGGGAAAATCAATTTTGCCAGCGAATCAGAGAAAAATAATTTTCTTATTTTTATACACACATGCACACGCATGCGCGTGCACACACACACACACATACACACACACACACACACACACAATCCGTGCAATTCAGTCTAGCTTGGAACTGGCTGGGTAGCCAAGGGTGGCCTTGAGCTTCGCCTCTTCCTACTTCTCCCTCTCAGATGCTGTGATAAGAAGTGTGCGCCGTTTCAATGCAGTGCCAGGAAATGAACCCAGGTTGTCATGCATGTTAGGCAAGCACCCTACCCACTGACCCGCACTCCCTTCCCTACGCAGTACATATTAATATTAATTATTTTATATTAAATGCTTCCAGAAAAGAGACTGCTTTTAGTTGTTTAGCAGGGGGTGAGTGGGTGGCTGTCCCTGGTCCACTTCTGGTATAAGTATTCTGTGAACATTATTCTCCTCAGGAGAACTTGCCCCAAACTAGCCATGTAACTCTAGAGATTTACTGAGGGGAACATCGAACTCGCACCCTGAAGACCACTTGAGATAGGAAGCACTGGGCTCTTGTACCCTAGCCAGCTCCTGCCGCCCCCTCATAACTCCACTTTCTCCTATGGTGCTGACACGGTCCTATTGCTGAATCTACAGTGTGTCAAAAGACACGGTGGACTGTCTTAATGGATAGCATTGGATGGGTAACTAAATTAATTTTCTGGTTCTGAGCACCCCTCCCATATAGTTATTAAAATAAAGCAAAAATTCAAGAATTTCTAGTTGAAGTTATGTTTACTGGAGATGCACAGGTTGGCTTCTATCACATGTGTGTGTGCATAACTACAAACACACATGTAGGCGTGCACACATTTTTTTTTAAGGAAAATATGCTGTCGTTACCAGGACAGGGTTGGGGGAGAGGAGAAGCAGAGGGAGGGGAAACTGTGGTCGAGGAGATGTAATGTATGAGAGAAGAATAAAAAGTTAAAAAGTAGAAAAAATTATGTTTAACCAGCAACAGGCTTTTCTCTAACGTTCCCTTCTTACCCGCCCTCACTTATGTCCGGCCCCTCTTGAAGTATCACTGACACCTTTGAAGCCTTCACGTTGAACCTTCTGTCTTCCCTCCTCATCGCTGGGCCCAACTCCCCCTTCTACAAAGCTTTGATCGAGTCTGGACTCGGCACAGACTTTTCTCCTGATGTTGGGTACGTTGGATTTCTTTGGTTGGATTTGACTGACTTGTTTGGTTTGACTTACTGATTTGGGTAGGACCTGATGTGGTTGGCTGGTTGGTGCATTGGATGGTTTGATTTAAATCAAAACATGATTGATTTGGCTAATTTGACCGGCTGACTGGTTTGTACGTGTGATTGATTGACGCACTGCCTGGGTTGGCGTTGCATTCTCTGTCCTCCCCCCCGGCATGTGGGGTAGCTGGGATTCTAGGCCTGTGCTCCAAGGCCTGGATTTATTGCTATTCTGCATCAATACCACTTACTTTGTGTTTTAAAACTCATATCATTGAGTATTCCTTAAAATACTAAGGTGTTGTAAAGCGCAGCAGTTCATTGTTTCTAGGATTATTTGGCCATAATACAAATGCTCACGTGGTCCTGACTTCTAGAAATACTTACAAGGCTACGACTGTACGTTTGGCTAGCTCCACACGAGAAGCAACCTCTGGGAACGTTGTTTTAGCGCGTTCTCTAGTGGGGCTGAGGGTTACAAGTCTGTAGTCCTATATGTCAGAGAAGTAGATCACAAACGGCAGCGCTCGGCTTCTGATGCATTGCCTGTTTTTGTCTTCCAGATACAATGGCTACACAAGAGAGGCTTACTTCAGCGTCGGCCTGCAGGGGATTGCTGAGAAAGATGTCAAGACTGTCAGAGAGCTCATAGACAGGACAATCGAAGAAGTTATTGAGTAAGTGCAAGTGTCAGGACCTGCTTTCACCCTTCCTTCATGTGTGTTCTATGGGAAGGAGACTGCTAGCACGGCCAGCCTCCTCTTAATGTAATATGGCATGCGTTGCTTCAGTTTAGTTATTTATGTATTTGATTTTTATTGTTGTTGTTTTTTTTAGCATACAGAGTAATAGGTGGTGTGACATTTTCATATCTATATATGTGTGTGTGTGTGTGTATATGTCACATCATTTTGCAGAGGCAATTTCTTATAACGTGGCCCGAATTCACTAGCTACAGATGCTGCTGTTTATCCTTATTTTTCTTTCCCGTCTTCACACCACAACCCCTGCTGTTTTCCTTCCTCCCCCACGTAACCCCTCCTTAAATGTCACTTATTTAATTGTTTCAGTATTACCCCTGTCACCATGTGCTCCTGAAACCCCTCTTTTTTCTTAGTGTCTCACTTGTTAATTTGTGTGTGCGTGGTTTTTGTTGTCTAGGAAAGGATTTGAAGATGAGCGAATTGAGGCTTTGCTTCATAAAATCGAGATCCAGATGAAGCATCAGTCAAGTAGCTTTGGCCTTGCCCTGACGTCGGTATGTGCTCTGTAGCTTTGGCCTTGCCCTGACGTCGGTGTGTGCTCTGTAGCTTTGGCCTTGCCTCTTGTCACCACCACTGCTTTCCCTTTCGTGCTAATTTCAGTTTTATAACAGTGATTCTTCTGGATTTTTGTTTTTGTTGTTTTTTTTTTGTTTGTTTTTCTAATTTTATTTTACGTAAGGTCCTGCCATGTAGCTGTGGCTGGCCTCAAGCTCAGTTCTGCCTCAGCATCCTCGATGCCAGGGTTCCAGGCATGCACCGTGATGCTTACCAGAACTGTGGTTCTCGACAGTACTGAGCATTTTGTTTAACACTGATAATTGATTTTCATCTGAGTCTTGAAATTTCTGCAGTCCTGAACAAAATATAAATAATACTTATGATTTAGTTTCAGTTTTTCTTTCTTTTTAAAGGTTTTATTGCATGTATGTGTATGAGTGGATGCCTGTGACAATTTATGCGCACTGTGTGCGTTCAGGAGCCCTTGGCGGCCAGAAGAGGTTGTCGGATCCTCTGACAACCGATTGTGGGTCCCCTGCAAGCACAGAGGCTCTCTTCACCCCTGAGCCATCTTGCTGGCCTTTTTTTATTTATTTTTTATTAGCTTGCTTAATTGGCTGATAGGATAGTTTTGTTGTCTATTTGCTTGTGTGTGTGTGTGTGTGTGTGTGTGTGTGTGTGTGTGTGTGTGTGTGTGTGTGTGTCTGTATAGATGGTGTGTGTGTCTGGGTGTGAAAACCAGAGGACATTGTAAGATGTTGCTCCTTAGTCCGTGCGTGTGTGTGTGAACCAGAGGACATTGTCAGATGTTGCTCCTTAGTCCGTGCGTGTGTGTGTGAACCAGAGGACATTGTCAGATGTTGCTCCTTAGTCCCTGTGTGTGTGTGTCTGTGTGTGTGTGTGTGTGTGTGTGTGTGTGTGTGTGTGTGTGTGACTGTGTATGTAGAGATGAAGGTATGTGTGTGTCTGGGTGTGGAAACCAGAGGGCATTGTCAGATATTGCTCCTTAGCCACTGTGTGTGGTGTGTGTGTGTGTGTGTGTGTGTAAACCAGAGGGCATTGTCAGATGTTGCTCCTTAGCCTGTATGTGTCTGTGTCTATGTGTCTGTGTCTGTATAGATGAAGGGGTATGTATGTCTGAGTGTGGAAACCAGAGGGCATTGTCAGATGTTGCTCCTTAGCAATTGTCCACTGTTTCTTTCTTAAGTGAGGGTCTCTCACTGGCCTCTCACCAAGCAGGTAAGGCTGGCCTCGTGATGAGCCAGAGGAGCCCACCTGTCTGTGCCTTTCCAGCACGCATCCCCATGCCCGGCCACCCCCCCCCCCCAGTTTATTTTTACTGTGGATTCTGGGGACGAAATGCAGATGAGCGGACTTGCACAACGAGTGCTTTACTAACTAAGCTATTCCCCAGCTCCTGAATTGGCTGTTTGGGAATATTACATTTTTATATGAAATAGATTTATTTACCTAGCTAATATATTATATGCCACAAACAAAATAGAATTAACCAGCCTTTCTGCAATCAAATAATGACTTATATTTTGTTATAAGCAGTTATGTCTTGGGGAGTGGAGGGACTGGGGATTGAACATGCCAGACAAGTGCTGTGTATACTGAACCGCGACCCCACATCCATGGTGTTTTTAAGTAGATGCTGGTATCACAGTAGACTTAGCGCCTTTGGTGTCTACTGGGTGGCCTGCTCCTTCCGAGGTGATGACACTGGTTGTGTGCTTCAACTCTGTTGTAGTATGTAGCTTCTTGCTGGAATCACGATGGGGACCCCGTGGAGCTCCTGCAGATGGGAAGTCAGCTGACTAAACTTAGGCAGTGCCTTAAGGAAAATCCAAAATTTTTACAAGAAAAAGTAGAGCGATATTTTAAGGTAAGAAAATTTGAGAACTTTTTCTCTCTATAGCTTGGTAGTTAGATTTCAAAATATTGAAAAATGTTCCAGAGGTGGACATGGTGCCACACACTTGTAATCCCAGCACTTGGGACGCAGAGGCGGGAAACTCAGTAGTCAGTGGTCATCCCTGTGTACATAGTAATGCCTAAGACCCTGTCTCAAAATAAGCAAAAAATTGTAGTTCTAGCCTTTCAGACATATACAGTGCTAAATACAAATTAATTTTCAGCTTTCCTATCTTTAAAGTAATTCATAGTACTAGCAAGTGCAGGATTTCTTTATAACCATGATATACAATTTGGGAAAGACAGTGGCTACAATAGGCCTGATGGTAGTAATAGCACCTATAGCTCATGTGCTGACCGCAGAGCGGGTGTGCTTGTGAGTATGTCATACGGCCCGTGTGTTGAGAGCTGCCAAGCAGCCATAACGAAGTTCTCATTTCATTTCACCCAATCATGTTTTAACCTGGGATGCTGTTGCCACGGTTCCCACAGAGCAATCAGCACAAGCTGACTTTATCCATGAAACCAGATGACAAGTATTATGAGAAACAAATGCAGACGGAGACAGAAAAGCTGGCGCTAAAGGTGAATGCCCTCTCCCAGGCGGACAAGCAGCAGATCTATAAGAAAGGTCAGAAGGATTTGGGGTGACGTGACTTACTTGATTTGATGTGATGGGTCCGTTTTGTATGTTCGGCTTGATGTTCCTTGGGTATGAATTTGGGGTGCTGTGCGAGCTGGGCATGGACTTGGGGCGCTGTGCAAGCTGGGCATGGACTCGGGGTGCTGTGCGAGCTGGGCATAACCTTGGGACACTGTATGAGCTGGGCATGGACTCAGGGTGCTGTGCAAGCTGGGCATGGACTTGGGGCGCTGTGCAAGCTGGGCATGGACTCAGGGCGCTGTGCAAGCTGGGCATGGACTCGGGGCGCTGTGTGAGCTGGGCATGGACTCAGGGCACCGTGCAAGCTGGGCATGAACTCGGGGCACTGTGCGAGCTGGGTATAACCTCGGGGCGCTATGCAAGCTGGGCATGGACTCGGGGTGCTGTGCAAGCTGGGCATGGACTCAGGGCGCTGTGTAAGCTGGGCATGGACTTGGGGCACTGTGCGAGCTGGGCATGGACTCAGGGTGCTGTGCGAGCTGGGCATAACCTTGGGACACTGTGTGAGCTGGGCATGGACTCAGGGTGCTGTGGAAGCTGGGCATGGACTCGGGGCGCTGTGCGAGCTGGGCATGAACTCGGGGTGAACACTTGACAATAGGCTCTTATTGCTTATTCTTAAAGCCATGTATCTATCTTAATGTTTACACATTTTCTACACTCCATACAACCTTTCTGAATATTTTACTCGTAATCCTAGAGGCAAATTATTTTTTGGACAACTACAGACTGAAGATATGTTGTGATGGGTTCCAACCATGCCATTTGACTGTATTAGAAAACTGACACATAGTTCATTTGCATATCAGTTCATAGTTCAATGTTATGAGTCATCATAGGAAGGAAAGTTAAGGTGTCGGGAACAGGAAACAGCTATGACAGCCTATCCAGAGTCAAGATCAGTGTGCAGAGTGTACACACACGCGCACCTGCCTGCTCGCTTGAGCCCAGCATGCTTTGCTCACTCTTACCTAGTTAACTCAAGACAGTCCCTCACAGACATACCCGAGTCCAGCCTCAGTCCTCGTTGAGACTGTAGTTGCGTCAAGTTGAAAGTTACGGCAGAGCAGTAGCACCAGACACTAATGACGATGCTGACGTTATAGATGGCATTTTTTCTGTACAGACTCTGCTGAGCTCCTTTAAGTAGGCACAATGCGGGCACTTCAGGGTTTGGAACCTCTGTGGGTTGAAGTCCAGTCAGAAGATGCCCAGCGGTGGGAGACGGTTTATTAAGTTTAATCGTCAGTATCTTTGGTGTCTGACCATGAAGTGATGTTTTGACTTGAGGAAAGGAAAAAGACAGATAGCTGAGTGTTTAGATATTAGCTATGACCGTATACAGGCAAGGAGCAGTTGGGTGCCAGGGTCATTGCAGAATGTTGCGGGGATGTTGGTTTGCCTACGCTTGGCATGGCAGGTCCCTTATATGCATCTTCTCTGCCTGTGGCCTCAGTGGCTCACTTTGGAGTTTAGATAGTGGAAGAAGAACAGATCAAGAACATAAAACCCACCGGGTGTGGTGGCGCACGCCTTTAATCCCAGCACTTGGGAGGCAGAGGTTGGCGGATTGCTCTGAGTTTGAGGCTAGCCTGGTCTACAAAGCAAGTCCAGGACAGGCAAGGATACAGAGAAACCCTGTCTTGAAAAACCAAACCAAACCAAACAAAAACATAAAACCCTAAAACTTTTAGTCAAGTTTATTTTGTCTTTGTTTTCACTTTTTCTTTCTCTCTCTCTCTTTTTTTCCCCCCACTTAAGGTCTAGAATTACGGGCTCAGCAGAGTAAACCTCAAGATGCCTCCTGTCTGCCAGCATTGAAAGTCTCCGACATTGAGCCTGTCATGCCGTTCACCAAGTTTGACATCGCCCTTGCAGGTCACCATCAAGTCGTTCTCGTGGGTGCCTGGGTTCTGTGACTGTGTCAAATAACAGTTTGCAAACAGGCAGGGTGATGTCTTTTTAGATGTTAGCAACCTGTTTATATAGCACTGTTTGTATGCCTTGCAAATTGTTGTTTTGTTTGTGTATGCATGTGTGTGTACCTGTGTGCAGATGTGTGTGTGTGTGAGTCACCCTAAAGGCCCATCTTGGATCTAGTTCCTCAAGACACAGTGTCACTCCCTGGAGTTAGGGTTTTGCAGGTCAGCCAGGCTGGTGAGCTAGAGAGCTACGTGTCTCCATCTCCCAGCTCCGGGAATACTAGAGTGTACCTCCACTTCTGGCTTTTTTGACTCAGACCTTTGTTTTCAACAACTGAGCTTCTCCCAACCCTTGAGGATTATTTTGACACCCGTGATGATAGACTTCTCTCTTCATTAAGAAGCTTTGTGTCTTCCAGTGAGTAGACGTGAGGGTGTCAGGGGAGTTCTCTGCTTCTAGAATCAAGTGAGGATATGAGTTGCCCTGTGGGTGAATTCAGAGTGACTTATGCAGGAATCCTGCAAACCCTTACCTCACTCTAGCTCTTTTGGCTTGGCTGTCTTCACAGGCGCTCCGGGGGTGGGGGGGAGCGGTTTGGCAGAATTAGGTACCGAGCAGCTGGAGAAAGCAAAGGGCCTGGGCTGCTGTCAGTCTCCTGTCTCGCCGCCTGTGAGATCTCAGAGTTACTCGTTTTCCCTTCCCTTGTGGTTGGTGGCATGAAAGACCATTGTCTCTGGGACAGCATTGTCCTGGGCGATACTGGCACACAGACTTCTCAGTGGCCGGGGATAGTCTGTTATTGATTCAACCAGAGGTTGGGCTCTAATATGCACCGTGGAGGATGGGATAGAATTTGACTTGATCTGATTTGATTTGTTTTTGGAACTGAGAGTCTCCTGTACGCTAGGCAAGCAATTAATGACAACCCCAGGGTAGGAGCAGGGTTCCCTCTAAGGCATCTCTAACCTGCCTTGCATATTTTAACATAGTGTCTCACTTGTCATGTCTGATTAATTTTTATAGGTTTGTACACACAGCTGAGAGAGAAATATTTTATTTACTTTTCTCCAGTGTGTGTGTGTATGTGTGCATGCGTGTGCACACACATGTATGTGGTTATGTGCACATGTGGAAGTTGATCTTGGGACTCTCCACTGATCTTGTAACTTACTCATTGAGGCAGGGTCTCTCAATCAACGCCAGAGTGACCAATGGGGCGAGTCTTGTTCCACAGCTTCTTCTTGGGGAATCCTATCTCCAACCCTCACAGCTAACATTCCCGGTGGCCCGTGTGCCCAGGAGACAGTTGACGTGGATGTATGGAGATCCAGGCTCTGGTCCTCGTGCTTGTGTGCCGGGCACTTTAACTACTGAATAATCACCCCAACCAGTTTACAGTCTTGTTTATAAGAAAATCTCATCAAGTGTTCCTTAAAAAAATAGAAACAACCATCAACAAACATTTTTAGTCCTCTTTCAGTGTAAGGCACTGTCCTGGGTAGGGATATGCAAAACAGAATCCAGAAAAATCTACCCTCAGAGATGGGAGGGGCCCTAAGGTTGTAGGGTGCTAAGGACACTGAGGGCTTGTGGAGGACAGGGCATTACACACTGCTCCTGAAGGGAGGGGACTCACTGGAGGAGGCTAGCAGAGATGGCACATTCAGAGACGCAACAACGGAGTCAGATGTGGGATGCCCATCAACACGGACTCAACCGTGCTAAGCAAAGAATGCACTCGATATAGGGCTCAGACACTGGTGAAACTGACACTGAGATGCTGCTGAAATTAGTTGTGAAATCTGGAAACGTGACTTTTCTTCCGTCCCAGTGTTTCGGCAAGCCGGAACTAGCTGCAGCATTTCCGTCTCACGCTGTGTGGGGGAGTGTGGATCAGCTATATGAAATGAACAGTACAGTTCTCTGCTCTCACAAGTTTGAAGGCTTCATCCTTGAAAAGCAGTGGTGCGATTCCATAGATAGATAGATAGATAGATAGATAGATAGATAGATAGATAGATATGAATGATTAGGGCTGAGGCTAGAGTTCAGTCAGTAGAGAGCTCGCACAGCAGGCACAGAGTCCTGGGTTCCATCCCCAGCACTATGGAAAGCAGCTGTGAGGGGTCCTACTGTAATCCCAGCAGGAGAAATCAAGAGTTAAGGCCAGCCTCCACTAAAACATTCAGTTTGACAGCCTTGGCTACAAGAGACCCATTCAGATTTTATTAATTAAACTGAAAGGATTGCTTTTGTTTTCCAGCTGGAGACGTCCCTGTGCAGTACTGCCCCCAGCCCACCAATGGCGTGGTGTATTTCCGAGCCTTTTCCAGTTTGAACACGCTTCCAGAGGAGTTGAGGCCCTATGTGCCTCTCTTCTGTAGTGTGCTGACCAAGTGAGTTGTCAAGGGCAATAGATGCACGTCCATACTGCTCAACATGTTTTTTTTACAATATTTATTACATATGTGTGTGTGCCCCTTATGTATTTGTGCTATTTTTGTGCCCTGATGGTTGTCACCTCCCAGGGAATCATTTTGCTTTTAAAATTTAGTGTTGTGTTATGTGCGTACTCATGGTATGTACAGCTATTTGAAGGCTGGGAGATGGCTCAGCAGTCAAGAGCACTGTCTGCTCTAACAGAGGTCCTGAGGTCAGTTCCTGGCAACCACATGTCGACTCACAAGGCTGTTTGCTTTCTTATGGTCATATTTTTTTATTGTAAGTATATGTTAAATTATGACTCTAGAGAAGTGGATAATACTTATGAAGGCACCTGTGTATAGTTAGATCACCAAAGATCTTGAAGAAAGAGGAATATACTTAGGAAATAAGAACAGTTCCCTGTTAAGGAATAGCTCGAGGGCTGGCTCTGCAGAGCTTGGTGGACAGCCTCCTCCTCAGTGTCTCTGCTTCCCTCCTGAGCTAACTCTGCAGGGGCTGTTTTCCCCACAGATCAGTATGTGGATAGGTTTGGAATCATACTTGGAGTTTTTCTTGACCGAGTAACAGCTGCAGACTTCCTCTCTAGTTATAGGACAGTAAAGGGAAACTAAGGCTGGAGAGATGGCCCAGCAGTGCTTGCTGCCCCAGCTGAGGCCTGGACTGCATGGAAAGTGTCTTTGACCTTTAGAAAGTTCTGCCCCCATCCTCAACCACTTTCATAGCTCCCAGGTTTTGTTCTTTTAAGCCAGGTTTCAGGAGTCCTCTGAGTGCTTCCTTGACACACATCAGTTCCCAGAGGACTTCTGTCTGTGTTTCTCAGATCCCTCCCGCTCCCTCACCAGATATTTGAACAAACAAATTATGTGGGAAAATACTTAGGAGGAAGAATGCATTCATGAAACATGTACACACTAAAGGCTGGAAACGCACATTCAGGCTGTTGCCTTTAGCAACAGACACTAGCTGCCGAAGTGTCTAGCTAGTGTCCTGGACACTGGACATAGGTTCCAGGTGAGAGGGCACAGGAACTGTGTAGAGGTTTAGTGCCAGCATGCATCTGGGAACTGTGAAGCATGCAGGAGCCACGGAGAGTCATGTTTGTGAATTAGGATACGTAAGCTGTGGGGATTTTGAAAATGATGGGCACAGCTGGTAACTCGGGTGTTAACACAGGCGAGCCCTGGTGACTCGGGTGTTACACAGGTGAGCTCTGGTAACCCAGGTGTTACACAGGTGAGCCCTGGTAACTCGGGTGTTAAACAGATGAGCCCTGGTGACTCGGGTGTTACACAGGTGAGCCCTGGTGACTCGGGTGTTACACAGGTGAGCCCTGGTGACTCGGGTGTTACACAGGTGAGCCCTCGTGACTCGGGTGTTAACACAGGCGAGCCCTGGTGACTCGGGTGTTACACAGGCGAGCCCTGGTGACTCGGGTGTTACACAGGCGAGCCCTGGTGACTCGGGTATTACACAGGTGAGCTCTGATAAGTCTGGTACTCCTTTGCTCATCAGGCTGGGTTGTGGCATCCTTAACTACCGAGAGCAAGCCCAACAGATTGAGCTGAAGACGGGCGGCATGACTGTTTCCCCGCACGTGCTCCCTGATGACTCGCAGCTGGATACCTACGAGCAGGTACCCCTTCGCTCTCCAGCATAGCTATAGTCAGCGCCTTGTTCCCATGGTGCCCTCAGTTTTAATGGTGCCATAATTAATTTCACCTTTTATATTTTTCTTTGGCAATGTAGGGTGTGCTGTTTTCATCTCTCTGCCTGGAACGGAACCTGCCAGACATGATGCATCTGTGGAGTGAAATATTTAACAAGTAACTTTATTTGCACTATGTATTAATAAGTGGGATTTTGACATACCTAACTCCGAAATGCTTTCCCAAGAGATCTGCATCACTGTCAGATCCTAGTCTGATTTTACTTGTAATCAATTCCTAAGCAATAGAAAACTTTGAAACAAATGCTGAGTCGCCCTGTAATAGCTTTCCCGTGCTCTCGGAATGGAGCTGGGCCAGTCTCTAAGACTTCATTCTGGTTTTGTAGCCCATGCTTTGAAGAAGAAGAGCACTTCAAAGTGTTGGTGAAAATGACCGCTCAGGAGCTCTCCAACGGGATTCCAGACTCGGGGCATCTCTATGCAGCCCTCAGGGCGAGCAAGACACTCACACCTGCGGGGGACTTGCAGGAGACCTTTGGTGGCATGGATCAGGTGGGCACCGGCAAGGCCAGCTGCTGGTCCTGCAGGAGCAAGGCTTCCTGGAGTTGGTGATGTTATCTAGTAATAAATGACTTTACCTCAGGAAGCTAAAGCCAGCTCTGGCAGCTTATGCTCGTGATGCCAGTGCCAAGAAGGCACAGACTGGTGGATCCTTGAGGATTGCTGGCCGGCTACCCTAGCCTACTTGGAAAATCCCAGGCCAGTGAGAGACAGTGCCTCATGAAAAAGGTGTGTGCTTCCTGAGGAAGGACACCTGAAGTTGTCCTCTTGCCTACACACACACACACACACACACACACACACACACACACGCCATGAAAATATATTTGAATGCACACCCATGCACCCCCATACTGAACCCAGAAGGCGAACTTTCTAACTTAATTCTGATTCCTGATTCCCAGACGACATGGAGGAAAATGTTTGGATTCACTTTCCTCTTTGTGCTACACACCCCTGCAGCACCATCCACACTGGCTGTTAACACACATGGGCACACAAAGCCAGGACACATCGAATGGTTAGTCAGGATCCGTATTAGAGATGACTGCTATTCACACCTGTCCAGAGAAGAAATGGACACCTTGAAACTACCAAATTACTACTGACGTAGAAATTTCAAGGTGCCAAAATAATTGCTATGCTCTGCAAACGTACTTTTCTGTAACTCTGACGTCTGGAGACTCACAAACCCCCCTCCTGCATTAGTCATTCTGCTGCCAGTGTGATAAAATACCATAACCAAAGGCAATTTAAGGAAAATGAGATCTTCTGTAGCCTGTGCCTCCAACTGGAAAGTCACGGCAGCAGGAGGCACAGGCAGAGACCACGTTTTCCTCCACACTCTGGAAGCAGAGAGAGGGAGAGAGCAAATGGGGTGAGGCTGTAAAGCCTCAGAGCCTGCCCCCAGTGACATATCTTTCCAGTAAGGCTTTGCTTCCTAGGTGTTCTCGTATCTCCCCAAACAGCACCGCGACCTTCCCGGCACCAAGTGTTTAAACACATGAGTCTCTTGGGGGGCTTTTCTCATCCCAAGCACCACAGCTGTCACCTGAAATCTACTTGACTGTCCCTGCACTCTGACCCAGTGTCTGCCTCCTTTGGTTCAGGTGAGGCTGATGAAAAGAATTGCAGAGATGCCCGACATCAAGCCCATCCTGCGAAAACTACCCAGGATCAAGAAATACCTATTAAACTGTGATAACATGAGGTGGGTGCGCTGAGTGTCTCCAAACAGATCTTATGGTTCACACTATCTCATCAAGTGTCATTTGTAGGTGTTTTTCACTTGAAGATCAATTACCTGAGTTTGTCTTCCAAACAGAAGTATGTTGGTATAAGTGTTAAGTTACAGGGTGGCTTCTAGACTTCAAAATAATGTTATGTGGCAATGAAAAGAAAGCCATTTTAATTTAATAAAAGTTGTAGGAGGTGGAGAAGAAAGCAGCTAATCTAAGTCTAGAACCACAAAGTAGACTTAGGGTGCCGAGTTATTTGCTTCCAAAAGTAAATATTGCATACATAAGCAATCGGTGAGACCTAGTGAAGGTTATGTTGCGCAAGACCAGGGTCCTTGTTGGAGTTTCTGTTGCTGTGATGAAACACCATGACCAAAAGCAACTTGGGGATAAAAGGCTTTATTTGGCTTACATATCCAGAGTCCATTGAAGGAAGCCAAGACACGAACTCAAACCAGGAGGGAAGCTAGCTGATGCAGGAAGAGACTGTGGAGCGCGCTGCTCGTGGCTTGCTCATCGTGGCTTGCTCAGCCTGCTTCCTTAGTAGAACCCAGGACCAGCAGCTCAGGATAGCTCCACCCACTATGGGCTGGGCTCTCCCCCGTTGATCCCTAATGAAGAAAATGCCCTACAGCTGGATCATATGGAAGCATTTACTCAATTGAGGTTTCTTCCTTTCAGATGACTCTATAGCTTGTGTCAAGTTGACATAAAACTAGCCAGGATAGCTGGGTGGAAGTGGTGCATGCCCATAATCCCAGCAACTTGTGGGGTCAGAGGGAGACAGGTCTCTGAGTTTGAGGCCAGCCTGGTCTACAGAATGATTTCCAGGACAGCCGGGGCTACACAGAAACCCTGTCTTGAAAAACCAAACCAAATCAACAACAAAAAGCCAGGACAACCAGTGTCTTGCAGCAGTTTGTGCACACTAAGTTAGCTTTATTCCCTCAGGATTGAGCATAAATAAAAACAAACTTTGAGTGGTTTACATGCAGTGTCTTGCTACCACTGATCCTGATTTAGTACTAACTGATCATCAACAATAGAATGCATAATCAAAGCGACTGGTCTGCGTAGATCCCTGGTACCTTTCCCCAGTCAGTTCCTGAGAGTCACTAACAGATGCTCCAGGGCTGCTAGCTGGCAGGGATTGGGCCTTTGTTGTCATGTGGGCCTGGCTTGCACTTCTTCCCTTGCAGCTGCAGTCTGTGCTTACTCTTACACCCCAGCTTTTTTTAGCCCAGCACTCACCATAACTCCCCAGGCCAGCCTAGCCCAGCACTCACTCCTATACTCCAGGCTAACTGTTCCGAGTGTTCATTTTACACCCTAACACTCACCCATACACTGGGCTCTCTTCCTCCTGTGTTCACCCTCACCCCCTAGTCTAGCTTAGCCAGCCCTGAGCGCAACACCCAGAACCAGCCTGGATAACTTCATCCTTAGACTGTCTACCTCCTCCATAAAAGTGCTTTTGCATGTTTCTTACATGCAATAAATCGATAATATATACAAGCAGTGAGTGTATAGGCCACATGTGGTTAGTATTAATTCAGAAATGACCGCTGTGAATTTAACACCCAAGGTGGGAAACATGCACACTGTCAGCACCCTGCACAATTTCATGTGATAATCTTTGTGATTTCTCCAGGCTGGAGGAGCTTGCTAAAAGGACATCTTTAAATGGTTTTGGCCCCTTAAATGTCTGTTTTGTGGAGATGGAGAGATGGCTCAGCAGTTAAGAGCACTTGCTGCTCTCACAGGGGACTACAGTTTAGTTCCCAGCACCTACATTGAACAGCTCACAACCGCCTGTAACGCCAGCTCCAGAGAAGCCAATGTCTTCTCCTGGCCTCCATGGGACCCACACACATGTCCCTATACATGGTACATGTAGACATGCACACATATAGAAAATTTTTGTTTGGGGGTTGTGGTTTCAGAGTGCTGAGTTCTTTTTTGGATAGTCATGTTTTCCTGCCTTTGCTATAGATCTCAAGGCATTAGTGGGAGGTGTTGATGTTCGCTCTCTTTCTTTTGCCCTTCAGAAAGTTTGTGCGTTAGCAGCTATGAGGCAGTGCTGTGCATGTCCCACTGACCACACTGGTGTTAAAGCTGCGTCAGGGGATGAGACAGCTATGTGATTCCCACATCTGGCTCCTGTTTCTTTTGAACATTTTTTTGAGTATTTTATAACAAAAGCAATGATAATCACTTTATTTTTTGTGTCCTTTATACAAAAAAGTGACAACTTAGTAAAATAGTGTGAGGTGGTTTTTGGTTTGGGTTTTGGAGTTTGGGGGTTTGGTTTGGTTTGGTTTAGCTAGATGATTTTACACATACACAATTGTTCTCTGCAGATGCTCAGTGAATGCCACCCCTCAGCAGATGCCCCAGGCTGAGAAAGAGGTGGAAAATTTCCTTAGAAATGTTGGCCGCAGCAAAAAGGAGCGGAAACCCGTCCGCCCGCATATTATTGAGGTAACAGAATCCAGGTGTGGTTCTTACCTTGACACACATCAGCTGACTAACGGCATGCGATCTATAGGAGTTAAAGTCCTTATGATTATAGTTGAGAGACAGGTGTATGGGAGGACTAAGCATCAGCTTAGCCCAGCATCAGCCTACGTAGGTGACGTCAGACCCTTTCTTTGGTCCTGGACCCTCTACCAACTGCTTTTGTTCATGCATAACAGTGAACATTGTCTTGACCGGGAAGAGCAGAGTTTGGCCTGGGATATGGTAGCGTAAAAAAGCCAGAAGCATGGATCTGATGAAACTATCTCTTGCAAGTTGGTGAGGCTTTGAGTTACCACACAAGGTGGTAAAAAGCCTTTTCTCTGTGAATCATTATTTCATGGGTTTTTATCTTTGGGTACAATACCTGTCAACATTAGTCTTATTGGTTCAATTGATTTGCAAAGGTTTGTCTGGGCTTTGTTTTTTGAGTCTGAGTCCCTGGAAGCCTCACTTGTTACTGCAGAAGGCTGGCACTCCGCAGATCTTAGAGGAGTTATTTTAGTGTCTTCTCTGCTGTGGTTCACCATTTGGCATTTGATCTCCCTGTGAAGAGAGGCCTCATGGAGGTGACCTGCTGCTCCTGTGGTCCCTCTGTCTGGTGCCTGTCACGTCACCCCAGCCTCATGCTTTAGAAGATAGAGAGATCTTAGTCATTGTTTTTGTTGCTGCTGTTACATTTATTTCTATGTGTGAGTGAAGTGTGCTGCAGTGAAGTGTGAAGATCAGAGGACAGCTTGTGGGAGTCAGTTGTCTCTTTCCACCTTGTATGGGTCCAGGCCCATTGAGGCACCTCACTGGCCTTGAAAGACACAGCTTTATGACTAGAAAGTACCAGGGCAGGGAGTGATTTAAAAATGATTTTAAGTTTGTGTAAGAGCTTTCTGTATTGACTATTTGAAAAAAAAAATGTACTTAAAATTTTACATCTTTACAACATGAAGATTGTCCGACTTGGCTAGCCTATGTAAAGGAACTCTGTGAACTTTATAAATAATACTTAGTTAAATATTTCAAGGAAATTTCTTTTCACTCTTGGACACTTTCTGTTTTCAGAAACCTACACCCAATGGCCCCGGTGAAGGTGCACATGTTAATGGGTCCCAGATCATCAGAAAACTGATAACGGTAAGTGACCACAGGCTGTCAGGCTTTTAAAAGCTGTGTGCCTGTCCACCTCTGGTTATGAGCATTCTTCTAGCAAGGCCTTTCCAGGGCTTAACCACAACCTTGGACTTGGGGACTTGCTGCCTATTCCACCCTAGTCCTTTTCTCTTGAGATAGCCCAGAATGGGTGTCATATTCTTTAATAAGCCTCAACGTAGTCTGCCAGATGACCTCATCACTTCTCAGTTTACCTCATTTGAATATAGCTAATGATGCTTAAATCTCAACAGCCACCTCCGGTTAGGCAGTTACTTACAGGATCCCACAATTGTGCTGCTTGATCTGGCTCTGTACAGTATGGTGGTTTAATGTGTTCCTGGAAAATCAGCCACAATCTGAAATGCTTTTAATTTAATAGTAATTCTATTTTAATGCAGCTTGTCAAAGGTGGAATGTTTCTTGCTAGGTTGTAAATGTAATATTACATGAAATTCTGCTGTGTCAGCTCTTAGCAGTGCCTCACTAGTGAGTCCCATGGAGAAGAGGATGCTGGGATGGTGCCCACTGGGTTTACTGCCTGTGGGCTATATCGTTTGTGCATCACAGTCTGATCCATTGGCGTCTGCCCCTTAGGACCCCACCTTCAAACCCTGCCAGATGAAGACACACTTTGTGCTGCCCTTCCCTGTGAACTACGTTGGCGAGTGTGTGAGAACCGTCCCCTATGCTGATCCTGACCATGCCAGGTAGGAGGAGGGGTGGCAGTGCACCCCCTCTCGCACATCCAGACTTCAATAAAATTGTCCAGCGTGATAGAAGGTAGAAAGGGGGCTGGCTGGGGAGGTGGCTCTGTCGGTGCTTATCATGCAATCGAGAACCTCAGTTGAGATCCCGACACCCACAGAAAAGCCAGATGCAGTGGCGTCTGTAACCATGAGGCCGGAGACAGGCAGACTCCCGGAGTTGACTAAGAAACCCTGTCTCCAAAAATAAAGAGCATTCTGTCAGAAGAATGACCATGAGAGCTGAAGGTTCACTCTCAAGTGAGTGAGGTCACTACACAGCACAAAGCAATTAGAAGGAAAAGAACGACCAGCAGGCAGTTGACACGGGAACACCAAACCCTGCACCAACCGTATCCAGCCCAAGTGACTGGCTAGCATGGTGGACGCTGTCAGCTTAGAGTCAGAGTCATGGCAGTGCTTTCCTCTCGGGTGAGGCTTCCTGCTTCTGGAAACAGTTTGCCTCCCAGCTGTTCTCAGAGGGCAATGTTTCTAATATCTTTTGGGCTGTCCATTTTTCTCCTTGTCACAGGGCCACGGAGCCAGACTGCCCCAAGACACTAGTTCTCAGAGAACAGTTGAGATAAACAAGGGGACCTATCCTGTACACACAGTCAGCTCAGAGCAAGAGCTGTGCACGCAGCACATGACAGTTTGGTGATATGATTTATAATACAGAGAGAGAGAGAGAGAGAGCATGCGTGCATGCATACCCACAGGCCTGCATGTGAGTGCAATAGCAGAGTACGAGCTGCTTTGTATACAAGAAGTTTCTGCACCAGCTTGGCACGCTGGACCATGTGTTGCATTGTACCCACCTGTCATCCGCATGCGGAGACTATACCAGTCAGCAAGAGCGCATAAGCAGAACAAAGCACACCTCACCCAGTGGTGTATAAACAGCTCCTTTACGGATGCCCAGTGTTGCATGGTTACTTTTGTGAACTGTTTATATTCCTAAGCAGTCGTGTATGCAGCAGCATATATGCTTAGAGCAAATGTCCTTCAAAAAGACCAACTTGCTCTTCTCATCTCTATACAACAGTTGTGAAAGTTAGTCTTAAAACCGTCTGATAAATGGAGAAGGAACCTTGCGCTTGCATTTTACACACACACACACACACACCAGTCACTCTGAAGCATATCAGCAAGGATGTTAGCAAGGGCACAAAGCCACCAAGGAGAAAAAGCAAGACACTGTATTAATTACCCTTGTCCCTGCTGTGACAAAACACCTGGTAAAAACAGCTGCGGAGGGCAGGGTTATTCTGTTTACAGTTGGAAACTGTGGTCTGTCGGGACCGTATCCTGCTATGGCAGCAGAAAAGGGAAACCGCTCACATTGTGTCCTCAGCCAGGAAGCAGAGAGCAGTGGCTGCTGGTACTCGGCTCACACTCTCCTCTGTATGCTGCCTGGGACTCCAGCCCAGGGGGCAGCGCTGCCAACATTCAGGTTCCATCTTCTCACCTTAGTAAAATGAGGCCAGGCACTCCTGCCCAGAGAGGCCCAGTCAGGTTGACGGTCCATATTAGCCATCATAGATGGGATGGTATGCAGTGTGTGAGCTGCAGGGAGACTTTCAAAGGGGCAGCTAGAGGTGCATGGATAGCGTACCCCAGGGTTCCTGCAGAGAGACAGACCCGTAAGGAGAAGGCAGGCTGTCCTGCAGCCCTGAGGTGGCAGCAACCCAGATGGATGCATCTGTGAAAGCAAGGGGGTCAGGAAACAAGAGACAGTTCCAGGTTCCTCTGAGGGATGCTGGACTGGGTGTTCTGCTGCTGCCTCAGAAACTGAGAGACGCCAAGTGACAGAGAAGTCAGAGTGCTTGCAGGAGGGCCACAGATACCTGACCTCACAGCCTAACCAGGTTCCATTTTCCTTCTCAGTCATCCACCCCATTTCTTGGCTTTGGTTTTTGTCATACTTGCTGTGAGCCATGCTCTTTCTAACTTGCTATTTTTTTTTTTTTTTTTTTTTGGTTCCCTTCATTTCAGCCTTAAAATCCTTGCCCGTTTAATGACGGCTAAATTCTTGCATACGGAAATCCGAGAAAAGGGGGGTGCTTATGGTGGCGGCGCTAAACTCAGCCACAGCGGGATTTTCACGCTTTACTCTTACAGGTAAGTTTCTGAGCTCCCCTGTGAGAGCAGCCACATTGCAGCCACTGGCTCTGTTCCCTCTGCATTATCATTCTGCGAGAACGTTAGGGTACAGCAAAGGTTACACCCGCTGCTTGTGAGGCTCCCATCTCAGGCAGCTGTTTCTTTCCTGTTGCAAAGATCAAGCACAGTAGTGTAAGGCTTGCGTTGCTGCGTTGTCTACATTAGACAAAAGTCCAGCTTCGTCATCAGCCTGTTTTGGCACTTCGAGTGGTTTCCGCACTTGCTTCCATGTGGGAACCTAATCAGGATGTGGTTCTGTTGGGTTTTCATCAGTGTGAGACTTGCCATTTTCTGTAAATGTTTAGTTTCTGAGGCCCTACTGCCTGAAGTCTTGTACGCCAACCTGCTAAGAGCAGGGAGGCTTGCCACTGGCACCATTCTCCTTGCCCTGACTCTGTACCACAGAACTGCACTTTAACCAGGAAAGGTCCCACTGACCAGTCTTCAGGTCCTTGATGGGGACCCTAAAGGGCTTAGACACAAGAAAGGACTCCAGAAATCTCCCCATGTTCAGCTAACTCCGGGATTATTCTGGGTCTGTCTTAGGGAAGTAAAGACTAGTTTAATGGCTATTTTCCCTGCGGCTCTTCTATAAGGCCTTGGTATTGCTGACGACACTCCATCCACGGGACTTCCTCTGCAGATGAAGTCATAGTCTAGCATTGAGGTCAGCAGGTGAACTGTGGTGTTAGATACAGAGGGCGTGTGTTGCAGGCCTTCCTCAGTCAGCTTTACGTTGCTCCATTAGTGGACTGTGTGGAGTGTAGGGGATCAGACAGCAAAGGTTTAAAGGCCCGCTGAGTCAACATGACCACCGTAGGTTGTTCCCCTATGATCTGATGCTCCAGTGTTGGCTCTTTTGGGTTTCCCAGGGACCCAAACTCCATAGAAACACTCCAGTCCTTTGGGAAGGCTGTAGACTGGGCTAAATCTGGAAAGTTCACGCAGCAGGACATTGACGAAGCCAAGCTCTCCGTTTTCTCTGCTGTGGATTCTCCCATCGCTCCATCGGACAAAGGTACTTTGAGTTCCAGGAACATGGATGCGTGGTTTCCCCCAGGCAGCCTCTCAGCTAGTCGTCTGAGCCACGTGCCTCTGGACTCAAGAGAATGAAACACAGTAGTAACTATGCCATTTCAGTTTTTCCCATCTCTGT
The DNA here is from genome assembly GCF_903995435.1 of Acomys russatus. Taxonomy (NCBI): domain Eukaryota; kingdom Metazoa; phylum Chordata; class Mammalia; order Rodentia; family Muridae; genus Acomys; species Acomys russatus. Next base: position 61,376,628 of record NC_067145.1, read on the forward strand.
CCTATGTGACACGACTTCCAGACTTGAAGGTCTGAACATTGACCCCCCCACAAGCAGCTTCTTGCCCACTGAGGAGATGGCTCCATCAGGAAAGTTCTCGCTAAACAGCAATTCCAGCCTGTGTTGAATCCGTGTGAAAAGCCAGGTGCTTCTTAATCCCAGCACTAGGAAGTTGAGAACAGGTAGAGCCTCAAGGCTCACCAGCCAGCCAGCGTTCCCTTAGCTGTGCTCCTGGCCAATGAGGGAGGCCCTGTGTCAAAAAGCAAAGCCAGGTGGGTGGCACTGGATGGATGGCTCAGTGATCAGGTTGCTCTTGCAGATCTCAGCTTGGGTCTCAGCACCTGAATCCTGCAGCCAACACCCACTTGTAACTCTAGCTCCAAGGGGATCTGATCTGACAGCTAGGCAGGGTAGAGGCAGGCATTTTGACATAGCACAAGCCTGGCCACGTCATTATTTGTGCTGCTTTTGTTTGGGGTGTTGTTACCAGTATGTGAGCTATCCTGTCTCTTCCGCCATACTCGGTAAAAGGGATCTATAATGGTTCAGTTCCATTGTGCAGAGGTGGATGCCAAGTTTGACCTCTCTTAGCCATGCGGTATTTTTGGTTGAAAAACATACCCTAAAGTGGCATGAGTGTTCCCACCATAGTGAACACAGCGCTCCCCATGCACGTCATCTCCCCAGCCACACCTGTGGTTTAACTTTTAGGCATGGACCACTTCCTGTACGGCCTCTCCGATGAGATGAAGCAGGCATACCGGGAACAGCTCTTTGCTGTCAGCCACGACAAACTGACCTCTGTGAGCCATAAGTGAGTATGTGTGCCCTGGCTTCCTGTGTTCAGCTGGGGGAAAGGGAAGTCAGGGAGGTGGAGGCTCCGTGTTGACCACTAAAAACGCCTTGACTAGGAAAGAGCACACTGTGCCGTCTCCCTTGCAGGTACCTTGGCATCGGGAAGAGCACACACGGCCTGGCGGTGCTCGGACCAGAGAATTCAAAAATTGCCAAAGACCCATCGTGGATCATAAGATAATGTGTCCACATGTTTCTGAGTGTGGGTGAGAAATCAGAGGCTTTTAAATACTAAGCCTCGGAGCTAAATTCATTGTGGATGGATGGTCACAGTGTGACTGGCTTCTTTGTTGCAAAAAGCATAGTTGTGTCATATTAAAAATCTGACCAAAGCTGTTTATTGACTGGCAAGTTGGGCAAAAACTCTGAAGGAAGTCCTGTGACCATGAAAAGATTCCCTAATCATGCGTTAAATGACAAAGGTGAACAAATTAAAGTTCTGAAGTGTCACTAAGCCTAGAACATTTATTTTAAAAATAAAACTCAACTGACCTACCCAAACTTTAGTCATTATTATAAGTAATATTTTATTGCTTTAATATTAATGTTTAGGCCTTCATTTAAAATTTGCTTGGAGAAATGGCTCAGCAGTTAAGAGCACTTGCTGCTCCTGCAGCCTGGGTTGGGTGCCTAGCTCACAGCCATCTGTAACTCACTCCAGTTTCCAGGGATTTTATGCCCTCTTCTGGACACTATGGGAACTGCATGCATTTGGTGCACAGACATACATGCAGGTAAAACATTCATCCCCATCAAGCCAGAATAGATTGATTTTTGAAATGAGCACAAGAACAGAGGTAGAGGTGTGCATGGTGCGTGTGTGATCACACTGCAGGGCAGAAATGAAGCTGTGAGTCCCACAGGCTGCCCGTGAGCATCTACCTCCACAGCTGGTAGCGTTACTGCTACCTCCGGCGTTTGCCCTCTGCCTTTACTGAGACAGGGAGAAAATAACTGAGTGCCATGTCTGAGGATAAAAGAAACAAGCTGGCATTTAATCATCCCTTCCCTCTGTAACAGTGTCCTCATTTCTGCTGTGTAGCTATTAGAGGATGGCTTTAAGTAGCAGCCACACTAGCGACAAGAAGCAGGGAGGCTGCCTTGAAGGTAGCTCACTAGGCTCGGGCGTGGTGGGGTCAAACATTAACCCTCAACAGCAAGCCAGGATCTTCCAGAGCGTGAAAACCCAAGTTCCAGCCAGGAACCCTAGTGTAAAACTAGGGCTGAACTTAAGAATCTGACCACGAGCTCATATTGTCATTTTACATTTCTGTACATGATCCCATTTTAAAAGTTCATAAACCTACTTGGGAGTCGTGATGTGCATCTTCATCCTAGCACCTGGGAGGCGGAAACAGTAGGATCATTGTGAGCTCATAGCTGGTCTGGTCTACAAAGCAAATTCCAGGCTACCCCCCAAATAACTAAACTCATAAACCTGGAGTCAGTCTTCTCCACCTGTATGATCATCAGTGTCAAAGCCAGATAAGCAACATGCTCAGGTACCAGGCCAGTGGCGGGGGGGGGGGGGGGGGGGGGGGGAGGGGGGGCGGGGGTTGTCGGGGAGGGGGGGAGGTAGAGGGATGGGGCATGGGGAGAGAAGATAATCTGCAGACATGATGCATGTAGAGGCTAGAAGACTTCCTCACGCATCAGCTGCCATGTTTTGTTCAGTTTTATTTTCCGAGGAAGTGTCCTCGCACTGGCTGCAAGCTCATTAAACAGGCTAGGGTGGCTGGCCAGCACTCCAGAGATCTGCCTGTCTGGTAGTGCATGTCATTGCTCCTGGCTTTTTCAATGGGTGTGAGGACCAAACTCAGAGCCTCTGACCCATCACTCACTTCCCGTGGATTTTTGGCACAGCCGCGAAGGAGAGCCATGCTCACCAGGTGGCACATGGCTGCTGTTTATCACAGTGCCTTCTTTCCCCCCTCGTCTGACTTTGTATTTGCACGGTCCCTATGTCTACTTGCCCCTGGAGCATCTACCCTCTGTCCACAGAACTGCTGAGGAAACCTTTGGTGGCATGGAAAAACTATCCTAAGGTTGATACAATAAACCGAATACCATGGGAGTTGTAACCAAATGTTTAATTCCACAAGATACACACATGGTAGAGCAAAGACAGTACCCCGTACAGTAGAAAACTGACACCGGATCAAGCGCATAAGGCTGGGTTCGTATCTCAGGGTCTGATGGGGCAGTGGTTATGGCAAGTGGCGCTCTCTGATTATTACTGCTGACAATACTTGGTCAACAATACTTGCATAAAGTGCTGATAAATAACTATGTTACAAAAAAAGGATGGTCCCTGGGGAACGTTGCAGGCTTCCCTAGACACGTGTGTAAGTCAGGTGGTGGCATGCTCCATCAGATAGGTGCCAGTTCTCCCTGGGGCTGCTGGTGCTGCAAGGGCTCCAGCTGGCCTGAGTCAGACACATCATAGCTTGCTTTGTACTTGGCCAAGATCTTCATAAGAGGCCGCAGTTTCAACCACCACTGCTTCTTGGGGATCCGGTGCCTGTCAGGAAGACATGTCAGCCATCTAGGATTACATGCGTGCTGGAAGACAACTTTCAACTGCTACAAGCTGCTGGGGGCTGTTGGAATAGCCTGCCCAGAAAGATGGGCTTTGTGTTACAGTCACCTGAAGAAACTTAGAAGGATGAGGCAACTGTGTTTCGTTTCAAGACATAGTCTTACTGTGCACCCAAGGTGGCTTTAAATTTGTAATACTGATGCTGGTCACGAGAATGCTAAGATGACAGATATACACTACCATACCCAGTGTGTGTGTGCATGTATGGCTGTACATGTGTATGTGTGTCCATGTCTGTGCATGTCTGCAAGTATGCATCTGTTTATGCATGTATGTGCGTGCGTGTGTGTGTATATGCATTTGTGTATAATACATGCATGTACATGCTTGTATGTGTATGCATGAGATTGAATCTGGGCCCTATACAGCTAGGTAAGTGCTCTCCCACCAAGCTATGTCCTCAGCCCATTCCCCTGAATCAGCCTCTCAGCACTGGGATTGCAAGGATTGCATGGCCCTTCCTTCACACAACTACCGCATCCCCGCTTCCCAGATCAATTTCCACAGGTCAGATGAAGCCATTACCTGAGTCATCGCCTGTCCCCTCCCCCCACACACACATGTATATGCATATTTAACTAGCTTCGGAAAAGCTCATATGTTACCTAAGACAGTTCACTAAGTGAGCTCCCTGGCGCAACCAGGGTAGCACGGGTGGTCTGTCCTCAAAACTCCTATTTTTCATTCTTTCTCGTGATGAGATTTAGAAAAACATGTCACCGACTTACTCAAAGTCCGTTTGCTTCTTCAGTTCTGACACTGGCTGAAACAGGATGTCTCTCTTGCTTATTCCCAGGACACATATGGAATCATCATGAAGAAATTTCTTCCCTGTGAAAGTTAAAGAAGCAAAACTAAGAACTACTCAGAATATTGGGTGGACATATTAAACATTGTAGGAAGGCCAGGACAGGGAAGGGAGAGAGACCTTCAGAGAGCAAATCAGGGAACTGAGAGACTCCCAGCTCCTGGGAGGCCTGAGGAATGTCAGGTTTGTACAAAGCCCAATGGGGTGAGGATTATAGCTGAGAACCAGCTGTCCCATCTCTTGAGGGGACCTCTGTGAGCAGGGTCCTTTCCAGGCTGCCAACACAGCTCTGGTCTTTGAGCTGTGTCTCCTTAGACACCCTCAGAGTTCCTCCAGTTTGGGGAACAAAGAAGCCTGGACTGTGCTGCAGCCTTCCTTATGTCACACCTGCCACCCACATGCAGTACGCCTACAGCACCGAGGCCACCCGTGGAAAAGGTTCCTGGAAAGGAGCATTTTGTACAGAGCAGGTCAAGTATGTCACTAAGTAGTGTATTAAGATTTCACTTTAGTAATTAATGTCCAAGAACAAACGGGGAGAGGAAATCTATGCAGAAAGAAAGACTACAAGAGCATCAAGTGGTGCAGACAAATTATCAAGAGAGAAAAAAAAAAAAAAAAGTCAAGATTTTGAAAATACTAGAAGCCAGTAGGAACTATTTATCTCCATGTTGCAGAGCGCCACTTTCATAAACCACACGCTGCACATTGGATAGGTCTATCCTGATGAAAAAACACACCTAGTACGACTGATAAAGGAGCCTGAGGTGGGGAGAAAGGGCCAAAAGCCTGGCCAAATAGCCAGTAGGAAGAGGGATCGGAATCTAGAAATGCAGGCCTCGAAATGGAATAGTAGGAAGTTTCATGCAACTGCTTTGGAAATGTAAACGATTTTGCACTATCCTAGAAAGCAAAACTTACAAAAGCAATCCAAGACAAAAAGCAAGTGTGTAGCTTCAGTAAGTGTGAATGTAACCCATTTAGTGGTCAAACCTTTCCACAAAGGCCACTGGAGATTTTGATGGGTGGCTGCACAGGAAGGGTCTACCAGATATCCCGAAAGCTAACCTCACATCCTACACAGACCACTGGGCAAGCCCACCTCTTCATTCTCAAGGTTGACCCTGCTGTCCAACAAGGAAAATATCAGTGGACAAACAGCTGGCAGATGTTTTCCATCACTGTAACAAATGGCCTGCCCCGAGAACTGCAACACCTGGAAAGTCTGGGTGACAGTCATGGGCCAGGTAAACACAAAGGAAACCGGTATGCCTGTGAGTGAGCCTCCACTGAACATACATCTGGAGTAGGTGTCAGGTGGGGGAGGGGAATGGGGGCGACTGGACCCCAGACACTGCAGCATGTGGAGACACATGAAGGGGCTGGTCTTCCTGAGCAGTTCCATCATGTGTGTTCATCAACATGTAAACAAGGCCTTCAAGGAAGTACACCACAGCCCTTCCTTCATGCAAGCTACAAGGCTGGGCTACACCTTTCGAGAAGTATTCTCTTGAGATTTATTCCCTTGTTAGTGACATTCTACAAGAAGCCAAGGGAATGGTTATCATGAAATCCCAAGGTTCCCCCTAGAAGATAGAAGAAAATATTGAAGACAATATTCAGGGTTTGCAGAAGGAAAATAGGACAGAAACCTCCAGGTCACTTCTACATATCCCCAGGCCCTGTGTAAAGCTGCCTGTGGATCAAATCAATGAACCAGTGTTGTATGCCCTAAGTAGAATGTGTTTCATGATACCACAGAAATAATTAAAAACCACATTTTGCAATCTTGCTAATGGAGAGCAGTATGTGCCAGGCAATCTTCTGGCTAACAAGAATGCTACCAAATTATCTGTCATCCATCGCTAACAGCAGAGACAAAACATGTGTTTTTATTACTTATGTTTCATTTTTACCTTGTGAAGTCATGAATGGTATCCAGTACTCAGACACGGAGAGCTAACACAGTGTGTCAGACATCTCAGTGGTAGATTTGAGGAAGGGCAAACACCATAGCTCTTCTAATGTAGAGGTCCCCAGTGAGCCGGCTGAGGCGCCTCACACTGTGCCCAGTCTCCCCCACTGCTTCCTACCTGCGCCCTGGGACCCCTTCAGTTTGTCTGTGATCCACTCCATAGCTCTGGCAGAAATTTTGGTTCCAAAGTTTCGATCAAATGGAGAAGGCGCTCCTCCCTGGGGTGGACAAGTCATACGAAATGTAAACAACACAGCAATTTCTCCTGATTTTTTGAAAAAAGAAACCAGTGCAAAATACCATAGCTTAGCGTGATGGGTGTAGTATTCAGAACTGCAGATCTGCAAACATGGCTTGGTTTTGCCTATCTAGGACAGGAAGGACATAGGTCTGCAAGTCCTGGAGCCTGACCTCAGCCCACTACACAACCTTGTAGTGGCCTCAACTAAACAGGTAAGCTAGCATTCTTTGTGTCTGTCTGTGTGGTACAGGCATGTGAGATATGCTCACCTATATGTACACATGCAGAGGGCGGAGCAACGCATCACAGGTCTGTATCTGTGGCTTTCCACCAATTCCCCTGAGACAGGCTCTCATAACTGGAAGCTCCTCTTTTAGCCCAGGCTGCCTGGCCAGCTAGTTTTACGGATCTGTCTATCTCACACCCCAATGTTGGGGTTACAGGCACAAGTAGCCACACCTGGCTTATTATATGGATGCTCGAGATTCAAATCTGGGTCCTCACTTTAAAAAAAAAAATTATTAAATTTATTTATTTAGTGATTTTTACATCCTAATCACAGCACCCTCCTTCCTCTCCACCAGTCCCACCCTGCAAACAACCCAGATATCCTTCAACCAAAGAATGGAAAAAGAAACTGTGGTACATTTGCACCATGGAATACTACTCAGCTATTAAAAACAAGGAAATCATGCAATTTGCAGGCGAATGGATGGAACTAGAAAAAACCATCCTGGTCCTCATTCTTGCAGAGCAAGGGCAATTACGCACGGAGCCATCTTCCCAGCCCATTTCTAGTTGTGATCAGAGATGAATCACAACTTCCTCGACTGGTAAAAATCTGTGGACTCACAAAAATGAGCATACATGTTCCTACTCATATTAACTCCAGGACTTGATGAACCCTTTGGGAACAAGTTAGTGGCTCCCAGTGTAAATGTTCCCTGGAGTGAGCATCTTCACTCTCTGACAACACAGCATCACCAGGGGGCTCTGGGCATGACTGAGACTCTTCCTCACTCAATGATGTGGGAGAACAATTTTGGTTGATGCCTCGTGTCAAGCTTGGGCCTCCACATGTACATACCACCAAAAAAACCTAAAAGGTTCATATACACACATGCACACATAAACACATGGAGGAAGATGCAAAAGTTCCCTACATTGCACACAGGCCAATAAATAAAGAGCAATGGGGCCTCTGACCTCCAATCTTGTCACCTGGGCACACTCATCAGAAACGGAGAGTATAAAAAAATAAGAAAAATAAAAAAATAAAGACAAAAGAAATGCCCATATTCGAGTGGAGGAGTGCAATCTTTCCAAATGATCTTGACCTGGCGAACGTGTCAAATAAATAATACTAGTCTGATATTCTGCCTTCAATCTTATTAAATTCAATTAAGTAATCAGAGTATTTCAAATGACCAGTGTTCTTTCGTGTCTACCTGAAAGCTGATGGGTTTCCCCCTAAAAATCCTGCTGTGGCTGGAGTGTAGACTGTCTCCCCTATAGGCTCAAGCCATAGAACACTTGGTCCCCAACTCAGGGACTGGAGGAAGTGGCTTGCTGAGGAAGCCCTTGGCCCAGCTCCCAGCCCCACCTCAGGATTGCCCTCTGCCTCACACGCCTGCCCCTACATCCTCCCCATCATGACTGGCACTATGCCCTTAACTATAGGCCAACATCAATCCTTCATCAAGTTGCTGTTGTCAGCTATTTGATCATGGCCATAAACCCCAGATATCACAGACGACACAGAATCCTAAAGATGATAGCATTTGGTATGAATTAAGATTCTGCTTACTTGTAAGAATTTCAGAATTTACTTAGGCTCGCTTCCCACCCAACGGCACAGTTCTAAAGGGGTCTCCTGGAGGCTCACAGTTCGTGGAAGACCCTCAGCCTACCTGCTGCATGTGGCCCAGCACGTTTTTCCTGCAATCAAACACTCCTTTGCCTTCTTCTGAGTAGAGCTGGTAAATGAAGTCGGTGGTGTAATTTACATTGCAGCTTTCATTTCTGAAACGAAGGTGAAGGAGTCAAGGTTACCCAGGGCTGCGGAGAGGAGCCGACGGCTTTCTAGGGGGCAGCGCAATGCAGCCTGCTCAAGGCTCAGGGCGCCTCCTTCACCCCTAGCCCCACCCTGACTCTGTTGCTCCTTTCCCTCATAAAGGCCAGGGGGCTTAAGTAAATGAGTGGCCAATATCTTAAAAATATAGACGTTAGAGCAAAAATGAAATGTGAAAGCTGTCTTTAAATGAAGACCTGACTTTTTATTTTTATTTTATTTTTTAAAAATACATTTATTTTATTGCACATTCATAAAACAAACTACATACAGCAGGGAGAACCATGTGACAATCATGAGTTCTATAAATGTTACATTCATAGATTGTATTTGTCCAGCTTGAAGTAAACGTCTTTGCTGTCTTGTTGGGTTTAAATTTCTGAATGAAATTTATTATCTACCCTATCTCAACTCTAATAACTTCTTTATCTTTATCTAAAAAGATCTTATCCCCCAACCAACTAAACTTGATTGTAAAACTATACTCTCTGGCCTTCAATGCCCCTCAGAGACTTGAGAAGGAATAAAAACTCAGTGAACCAGCAGTGCGGGTTAGCAGCTTCCAAAATGAACAAGTTGACTTAGACGGTTTACTGCCTGAACAGTCGGTCACCCAACACTCTCTATAGTGTTGGAGCCTCATCTTGGTTTTCTGGCCCAATATCTCTGCCAGACTTATTCACAGGGCAGGAGCTATTGAGGACTTGCTTACCCTGTCTTGGCAGAGTGTGGTCATCGACTCTGCCTGCATCTAAGCTGCCCATTTTTAGGAAGACCTGACTTTAATAACCAAGGTCTGTGTTTCTTTAGCATTCAGAGAACGATGGGTGACAAAGGGAAGATATTGCTGGGGTTTAAATCACACAATGGCCTCTGCCCAAGACCTTGCACAGAAAGAGGAGGAATAGAGACATGTTGCCATACCTTAGTACAAGGCCCCTCTGGATGGAGGTCTTCATCTTCTCGGTCAAGTGCTCCACGTTAGACTAGAAAAGGTTGCTCTATTAGTCAACCAGATGGTACACTCCTTTGGTACCTACTGTAACACCATGTATGCTAGAATGTAGCACCGTGCATAAACACAGCCAGCGGCTTCTGAACGGTTTGGGGGATATTACAGTACACAGGGGAACACAGTGGTATCAACAGTAAATCAGATAAACATGGGGTGTGCAACGGGTGGTGCTATGCTACTGGGTGCATTTACTAGTAAATGGAAACAGCCCCAGCCCCAACTAGGTTTCCCTTCTAAAGCACGTATGCTGTACATTTGCCTAACACCTATATATTTTTTAATGTTCATGAGTGTGGTGGTTAGTTTTCATTGTCAGTCTGGCACAACCCATAATAATCACCTAAGAGAGTCTCCGTACTATCTAGATTAGGCTGCGACTATGGGTGTGACTATGGGGGATTAGCTTGATTATGTCAATTGAGGCAGGAAGAAGAAACCATTGTGGGCAGCACCATTCCCTAAGAAGGGGATTCTAAACGATAGACAACAGAAAGTAAGCTGAGCACCCGCACGAATGCACTTGTCTTCTCTGCGCTCTTGACTGCATGTGACCAGCAGCTTCAAGTTCCAGCTACTTTGACGTCCATGCAATGATAGACCACAGATTGGGACTGTGAGTGAAATAAACCCTTTCTCCCTTAAGTTGCTTTTCCCTGGGTATTTTATCATAACAATGGGAAACAAAACTCAGGCATGGCAATATTTCAAAAGGCCTAAGGGATATGGTTTAAAACACCAGGTCTCATTAAGTAAGTATCTTTAAGTGACTTACACCAAATACTGGGAAAGCATTTCATATTTCTCAAAAGAATGTATCATTTTAAAATATGTACACATACACAAACACAGAGAGAAAGAAAGTGTGTGTGTTAGGACCCCTTAGAGCACTTGCTATTCTTGCAGAGGACCCATTTCTGTTCTCAGTGCCCATATCGTGGTTCATAATCATTCTTAATTTCAGTTCAGAAGGATCTGGCGCCCCCTTCTGGCCCCTGAGGGTGTGCATATACACACATGCGCACAAAATACTCATAATATAGAAAATAAAGTAAATGAATTCATCACTAATATGTGTGTGTGTGTGTGCTACACACACACACACACATGAAGGGCCCTCAACCCTACTTAGTCATGGTCACCCACCCAAAGAGTGCCTAAGACTTAGGTACAAGCATTTGAACTTGGAGATGACAACTGAAAACAAAAAAAACAGCTTGCGATGTTTTGTACCATCTCCAGTCTTCAGAAAACCTATGGAGAGTTAGCCATTAAGGTTCTTTACCCGGCAGTGCTGAATGAAGCACTCTGGGAGCCAAACATACCTGCAAATCTCTGATACCAAAGGGCTCCTCAAAGATGTAGGCGGCATCTGCTCCCGCTGCGAGTCCCCCCATGTTGGCCAGGTAGCCACAGTATCCGCCCATGGTCTCAATGATGAACACCCGGCGCTTCGTTCCACTGGCCGACAGTTTAATTCGGTCACATGTCTGGCCACAGACAAGGGGATCTGTCATTTAAATCCAGAGCCTTGGCTAGTGCCACATGTGCACTAGCCCAGGGCCTGCTCTCCCCACAAGCTGCAGCGTCTCCCTCCACCACACCCAAGCACACAGTAGCAAGCACCGGCTACAGAGAGGAGCAGTGGACACAACTGCTTAGATGCAGCTGGTCAGAATCTCTGGGATCACCAGTGGTGGGGGCCTGGCTGGGCCGTTACCTTGGAGACTTGTCACTCAAGTTGGCTCATTTCCTTTGCTGTTTGACTATGTCTTTGCTGAAAGGATTTCTTGCAAGTCAGTCTTTAGCTGTTGTGGACTTAAATGTCTATAAACAGTGAATGGTGTGACTAGCCAGTTTCCTATTTGCTAGCTTTACCTTTCTAATGTGGTTTTGTTGTGGAAAAACTGTCTATGACATTAGAGGCCTCATGCATAAGGGAACCTCTGTCAAAAGAGACCAGCTCCATGGATAAAGGCATCTTCCAGGAGCTGGCACCAGGTCTCAGGGAAATGCAAAGCCAACCACTCTCCACAAAGATCTTGGTTCAGGGCAGAGGACAGTTGGCAAACTGCCCACTGCCTCACACCCGTGGTGGCGGTGTAGGTGCCCTTCATCTCCTCAGCAATCAGCGAGAGCCTCCCTCCTCATTTTCAGCATCTCTTCTGCCCTCACGAAACTGAGATCCTAACATGCAATCAAAGCCTCACTGTGCTCTTACCCTCGTCAAAAGCCTTCAGCACCGCTCGAAAGTATGCATCAAAGCCTTTCTGTGGGACACGGGACCCTGCCAATCCTCAGCCCCGGCTCCAGGTGCTCTTGTGGCTCAGAGATGAGCACATCTCTGAGCCTCCACGGGGCCTTTACACATAGTAGTCTCCAGGCATGGTGAAGAACTGTATATGGAAGCCCCCAAATGTACTCCATGCATACTCTCCGGAGCCCTGTGAGCATTCCCTTGTACACTGAGGTTAAAGGTTTGAGAAGGGCTTATTCTGGATTATCTGAGGGAGCCTCGGTTGTCATCATGTCATTGTAAAAGAGAAAGGAAGACAGGACACAGAAGCAGGCCACTGAAGAAAGGAGCAAGAAACCTCATGCTGGAGGAGAGGATGCAGGAAAGGTCAGGGGTCATGGCCCACCATGGACACAGGGACAGCCTCTCTCCTGGAGCTTACACCTTGAATTCAGCTCCCTGCCTTCTGCCCCTCACAGCTGTGAGCAAATTGCTGTTGGTTAACACAAGTGTGCAGCCATCAGCTACAACCACTGTAGGAAACTCCTGAGGGCACGTTCCTGTTCTCTTATCTGCAACCTGTCATCCAATTAGATGTAAACTGATTATAGGTTATACCTGGACTGGGACAGAAGCCCAGGCTTTCTATTTACCCCTGTCTGGAAGAGCAACAACAGGGGTTTGGCATGGCCTGCCTTTGCTGGAACGTACGTACACACTTCCTAAATACTCTCTCATTACCCAGGTTGCATTGCATCTGAAGACTTCAATTAGCTGCTTCCAAAAATAGTAAGCCACCCAGCCGTGGTGTCTCACTCAATTACTAAAAGCAGCGCTGACAGGGAAAGAGCCAGTGTCCTAGTGCCATCTGCCACATGCTTGTGGGACACTGAGGGGCATCCCTAACTCTCTGGCTGAGAGCAGGAACCATTTACAGTTCTTGCCTCTTGTGCTGCAACAAGTGCCTCACACCCAGGTTCCCTGAGCTGCAAGGGCCCTGAGTGGTGCTCCTCTGGGGAGGCCCCTGGGAGGCATCCAGCTGAAGGCTACCCTTCACACGCCATGGCCTCTGCCACGTGGACTGTCTTTTAAACGAAAGGTGAGACAATATGGCAGAGTTAAATACAGAGCCAGACTTTTTTTTTAAAAAAGAGATATTAATAGAGTTTATAGAATTTATTGTGGAAGCAATCGTGTCTTAACAACAAGAGGTTCCCGTCTTGCTTTGCCCCTGGCAGGATGGATAACTGGTATTCCTTCAGAATATGCACTGAAAAGTCAGGTGGCCGGCCCAGCCGGCAGGCAGGGGGACGTCCTGTTTTCCTATGTGTTTGCAGAGACTGGCTGATCCTCATAACTCTCTCAGTGAAGCCAGTGTGGTTCCAGCCAGTGTCTAGGCCAGAAGAGTAAAGCATGTTGGGTCACCTAGGACGTCTATTTGTGATGGCACCTGTCCACACAGGTGTTAGAGGGGACAGCTCAGGACTGTGCTCGGGCGCTAAGGCACTTAGTAATTAGGGTTCAATTTACAGAATTATTTATTTAACATGCAAAGAGACTAAACTAAACTCCAGGGAGGGTCAGGGGAGTAGGGGCCAGGGGAGCTTCCACATTGCTGATAACCTATACCAACATACAGGTTACACGGTTACCTAGGGCCCCAGGCTAAGATCTTTGTGGAAAAATCAGATGCTTGGCCCGACTGGGCACCTCCCACTTTTTCCTGACAAGTAACTTGACTTACAACTTGGGATAGAAGGAACCTCGCCAATTCACTGCAAACTGTAAGGCAGTGGTTCTCTGCCTTCTTAATGCTGCAGCCCTTGAAGACAGTTCCTCATGTTGTGGTGACCTCCAAACAAAACTGTTTCCTTGCTACCTTCATAACTGTAATTTTGCTACCGTTATGCGTCATAATGTAACTATCCGATATGCAGGATATCTGATATATGACCCCTGGAGGTCACGAACCCACAGGGTGAAAAACACTGCTTTTACACAACTTGGATATGAACATCTTAAGTAAAAGGTCAGCTTGCTGCCCTTGGTTTGAGGTGGAAATAAGCCGAGCATGGGGCTCGACGACTGTCTTTCAGCCGGTGTCTAGCCGCTACCTGCAGCTGAGGACTTTCAAGCTAGTGGACATCCTCCTGTCTCAGAACCACCTAGTGTGGTTGATCAGTTCATTACCTGTGTTACAGCCCAGATACCAGTGCCATACCTAGCACCTGGTCCAGCTCCCCACACAGTATGTAGTAGGTGAACGTACCTTCCTCTGAGAGAGTGACTTTGTTAGCTAGCGCACCTCTCGTCTCTCCAGGAAGTCTTTCCGAGCAATGCCTTCAGGCTTCCTCTGGTTGAGCACGCTTCATCTGGGGCCTCTTAGACTTACTTGTGCTTACAGGGCACCCAGATCCAAGTCCTTGGTGCTCACTCCCGAGACTTGCTGTCTGCTTCTCCCACCTCACAACTCTAACACTAGGACTTTGGACAGAAGCAGCCAGCTGACCTTAACAGAAGTGATGTCCACAGCCTCCTGCTTCGATGGTACAAAAACACTACAGAGGGGCCTGGATGGAGCATTTTATTTTGAGTTATTAAAGATAAGGCTTTCACCAGGAGACATTAGGAAACACTATCCTATTATCAAAAGTTTGGCCAAATGGTAAAGGCACCGTTTTTAGCCTTGAAAAACATGAAAGGGTATCTTTTCCAATTTCTAATTAAGGTCAGACAGGTGAAGGTTAAAGTCTACAAGTTGAGAGTTTGAACTGACAGGTGGGTAGGCTTAGGGCAGGGGGAAAAAATCTGTAAGACAAACAAAGCAAAAAGAGAATAGAAGCAGAAGGGCTCTTACCTCGACAACCACATTCAGGCCGGTATCAGACCCGATACTTATGTCTGTGCCAGGGACATTGTTGCTAATAGTGGCAGGCAAAACGCATATTGGGATGCAAAACTCCTCGTGGCTGTTTCGAGCATCAGCCAGTGTGATGGCACCATGATAAGCCTGAAGCAGCAGGGCCATGGCAGTTAGAGGGGCGCAGGTACATCACTCGCCAAGTTGCTTAGCACAGGCAGTAAGTGCAGGGGTGTGGCAAGGAGGGAACCAAGGAACCAGCAGGAAGTTGGTCCACAGGGGTCAGCAAAGCCCATGAGTGGCCTGAACAGATGCAGGGTGTGCCTCAACTATTCACGGGCTACCAGGTGCATCCCTCAGCCCTGTCCTTCTTGTCCCGCAGGAAGAAGACACAAGCAGCAGAGTCAAGGCGGTGCAAAGCAGGCAGCAAAGCAGGCATCAGGCCGAGGGGGCAGAGGTGCATCATGGGTTAGTCATTAGATGGAACAGCTGCTCCTTTCTCAGCATTACAAGAGGAGGTGAGGAAAGAAAATGAGGTTGGGGCATTTAAGTGCAAAGCCAATCCCAGCACTTCTTTGGGTAGAGGTGGAGAGCGGGGAGGAGCACACGGCTGCAAGGATGACATCAAATGACTGCTATCACCGATGCAGAGTAGGGTCGCTGCACCACCGCCAAAGGCTGACAGGAAAAGAGACATGCACTTGACATTACCTGCAGGTCCGTCCCCGGGACCCACACTGGCTTCTATGTGTCTCTCTGCTCCCCACTAGAAATATCTGTCTCCTTCCTGGGCCTTTGGCAGTGCTTTGATGAAACAAAATACAGCATTTGTAACCTCAGGCACTGCCTCGAAAGGATGACTAGAAATGTCTGACTCTTTTCAAGAAGGCTACTAGTTGGTATACAGAGGTTTCAAATACCTGCCTCAGGTATTAAAGCCAGGTTAGTGCTAGGGTACAGGTCTAATCACCCACAGTTCTTAGTCCAAGTAGCTCTCAACAGAGTAAGGTAGGGTATTTTTAGATTATTGTACACAGCAAGTATGACCCATGAATCTTATCCTTTGTATAATCATCAGTCCAGGTTGCAGCAAAGGTATTGCTAGAATACAACATGGGACTCTTGCCTCCCCACAAAGCAGCTGTGATAAATGTTACGTGTTCTTTCTAGACCACCTTTTGGCAAAGAAATCATCCTGAGATTTCAAGGCTGTGTGCTCCAAGGATTCTGGACAGTGCATCATGGACCTGTGCTAAGTTACTAGTTGGGGTGGTCAGTCAAAAGGTCAGACAGGGCAGCCAGCACTGGCCAGAGACAGGGTTTTCCTCCTTCCTAACACGAGCAGAGCTCTGCCTCCACCCACACTTGGCTCTTAAGTCTTTGGGCTTCTCTCCATGCGCTTCAGCCATTTCTGGCTAAGGTTGCGAATGTTCCAATCGACTGCATTCAAGATGGCACCCTGTGTCAAAGCCATCTGGGCACACCCACTGGTAAGTGCTCTGCACATTTGCTAGACTCCTCACGACTTTCTAGAAAAGTGTTTTTGTTTGTTGAGGACCATTTTCGCTAAGAATTCATCAGGAACAAATTGGACAGAAAGAAGCCGTGTCTTTGAGAAGCCTCCTGCTGGAAGTCAGAGGGGAGTAGGCAAAATGCCTGGGAGACCAGAGCCTTCGCTGTGAGCTGGGGATGGTAGGGGTGTATGAGGAGAGCCAGTAGGGAAAGGAGAGGGTTAGTGCCTCGTCCTCACTCTGACATTTCTAGTGGCGGTTATACTGCCAAAAGAGCTTTCTTCCAGACTCTGCTCTTTTTTTTTTTTTTTAACTTTTTAAAAATCAATTCATTCATATTACATCTCAATAGTTATCCCATCCCTTGTATCCTCCCATTCCTCCCTCCCACTTTCCCCTTACTCCCCTCCCCTATGACTGTGACTGAGGAGGACCTCCTCCCCCTGTATATGCACAGTTGAGTGGAGAGTGGGATCTGACTTTCACACAAACTCTGGTGCCCCATATTTGACCACGTCCCCTGGATGGGGAGGCCTGGTGGCACTCAGAGGAAGGATAGCAGCCTACCAAGAAGAGACTTGAAACACTGCTCTTCTGTTTCTGTTCCTCTCACATCGACTGAAGTGGAAACACCAGGAAGGGAGCCCTACCCAGCAAAGTAGCAAACCCTGAATAAGCCATCCAGAAAGTCTCGCTTCTGGATCCTGCCGAGAGCGGCAGAAATGTTTAAAACACCAATAAAGCCACTCTAGACCTTATGACTGTACACACTGAAAAAAAAAAAAAAAAGATGGTACACCATTATAGGGCGCTAAGGACAATCTTCTCTATCCTAGTGTTCACAACTCGGGGCTCTCCTCGGAGTTGTGGTCATGTCATCTTCATAACATTCAGCGGCACCCCACATTTAGCTTGCCTTGGTTGTGTCTTTTTTCTTTTTCTTTTTGGCGCCAACAGAAAGGAATAAAAACAAGTCCCTTTGAAGAGCCTTGCTCAGCACCAGACTTCTGAGGTGCCTGCTGAGATACAGGTCAGAGAGCTTGCCCATTACCTCGCAGATGCTGACACCCATTCAAGACACGCGCCGAGACCTGAGGGCCATTGCTGGCCAGGAGGAAACAGCTGCCGAAGACAATGATCAATACTCAAGGGCATTGACGTTATTTAATCAAATTGGAGAAGCTTTGGGTTTTTTTTTCTCACCTCAAGATTCAGAGACTGTTATTTCCCTGTGTGTGTTTGGGGGGGAACTGTCCCCAACACTATACAGCAGTGAACAGCATTCCTGACCTCCGCCTACTACATGCCAGGGCCTCCTCTCTCCTGCCTTCGACGATGCCAAATGTCCATCAACACTGCAGCTGTCTACTAGACGCATAATCACCCAGATCCTAGAGCCGCCTGACCCTCCAAACCTAAGGGAACAACAGTTGGTTCTGGGAGACTGCCGTGGACTGTGAGCTTAGATCTTATCCGGGGCCCACTAAGAGGCTATGGTCCCCTAGAGACAGGTGTGAGTGTAGAGAAAGTGACTTCCTTCCTGGGGACCTGCTCTTTAGGATACTGTTTCAAGTTACCCAGTAAGGTGAGGCACCAGCTATCAACTGCCTGCCAGCCCTCCACCTGGGCCTTCCTAGATCCAGCAGCAGAGAGCAATGGGAGCCTTGTGTAGCCTCCTCGTGTCCACTTTTCCTAGACGCAGTGTCATACCCCGCTCAGGCTTGTGACCAGCCTAGCCTAATTCAGGTCTGCCTTCAAGCTATTAGAATTAACTCTTGTTTTGCCTGTATGCCTTTTTATACTCTAGGTCCTAGGTCTAGGTCCTCCTTCAGGGACTTTGGGTCGCGGCTTCCTCCTCACTCGGCTATTGGTGCTACAGCAGTGGCAACATCCACTAAGGTTACCCCAGCTGGCCCGGCTTTAGCCACCTACCTTGAGATCACAGAACCACTATGACCCAGCTCCCTGGAGCCTCAGAAGCACTGAGCAACAAAATGCACACATACGCATCTACTTACCACACAGTACCGAGCCTGAAGCCCTCAGGAATGGCTACCTACCTACCTACCATTCAGTTTCCGTTCTCACATAGTGCTACTGGCTTTGAGGAACTCAAATGACTTTAAAAAATAACAACAACAACAAATCACAAATCCCTTTAAGGGGAGCAATAGAGCGTAGATAACTGTCCCCTCCTCTCTATTTTGAGTTCAAGTTTCCAACACTATGTATATATTATATACGCAAATCTGGGACAAAACAAGTATTAGCACAGGAGCTAAGATTCATAAGTTATAATTGAAGCACCATTATAATAAAAATAGAGAATCTTTTGTTCGTGCCTGACAGTGCGCACTCAATAGCCACAAGGAGATAAATACCCACCTTGGCTGGCTTCTGCGGAGACCCCCACTAAGCTGAAAGTGTGCAGAGTGCCCAGCCTCTCGGGGTTATAACAGGACACTACCGTCGTCTACAAAGGCCATGCTCAAGATCCACGGAATACAATTTCCAAAAACAATTTGCAAAATTAAGTCTCATACCATCTTAAATGAGTTTATGATTTTTTTTTTTTTTTTTTTTTGGGCTAGGCCATGTTCATAACTGTTCTAGGGCACATGTTGTCTGTAGGCCACTGTGCTGGCTGTACCTGCAAGCCGACTTCTCCTTAGATGACAAGGAGCTTGTGAGAAAGGCAACCTAATTGTTTCCCCTACAAACCTCTCCTCTGGGAACTGTAGACTGACACGGAGTCCTGGACTCCAACCCATCTGGTGACAGACACCGTTCTTTCCATTCACAGAGGGGGACAGAGCCATCAAGAGCCTGAATTAGCCAACCACAACAGCAAGAGCGACAGCAACAGTCACCACACAGCACGTGCAACACAGGAGGGACAAGTTAGTCATTGAAAATAAACAAAACAATCATTGCCTCTGGGAGAGGCCAGGCACTCGGCTTCGATAGACCGACTAAAGGACGGGTCAGAAGAGCAAGAAAACAGCGCTAAGCATTACTTACCACTCTGCGTGCTATTGCAAAGGCTTTGGGCCTTTTATTTACCAGTACTAGAAATGAGTTTGCTGTCAAGAGCTTAAGAGAAAACAAAAATCTTAAAAAAAAAAAAAAAAATATGTAAAAGAATTAGGTCTCCCGGGGTGGGGGTGGGGGGGTGGGGAGGAACCTAAGAGGTACTGAAAAATTTTAGAATTCTGACTTAGTGATTTTAAACTCCCATAGGAATTAGGAATTAACAAGTATAATTTACAAACATAACAATAAAATGTAGGAGTATATTTTGTTACTAGCTTTCTGCAAAAAGGAAAATAGTAAGAAGAAAGTGTCAGTATTTTTGACACAATTTAAGATTACCAATTTATAAAAGAGGGAAAAAGAACAGTAACAACCATAGCCGAGGATCCAGTGAGGTGCCAACGGTGTGGGTTCAGGGAATAACATTAGAAAATATTCAGTTCAATTTCTACCTTTTAACATCAAGTAGGGAATGCTGGACACAGGGTTTAAGTGCGATAAGAGGCTTTATAGGCTGAAAGGAAAACTTAAAAACCCTAAATTTAGTTGAGGATCAGATCTAAAACTACAGTGGTCTAGCAATGCTTGAGCTAGCATGGACTATCACTCCACAGGTTGTGGTTTTGGATTCAAGTCATGCCGGCTGCAGGGGAGAACCCGTGGGGTAGGAGTGAACTAGATCACGGGTTTTCAGAGTCCAAAAAGAGCTTTTGTTTCCTGATACAAACAAAAACATTTAGTTATCCAATTGGGAAAAGGCTCTTTCTAGTGCACTGGTAGATAAAAGGGTTAGCCTTGGGTTAGCATCGGCTGCGCCTGCTTTGCTGGCACACGCGCACTTACGTCTGTGATTGTGTTCAGAGCCGTGTCTGCCCCGATGCTGAAATCGGAACCCGGCACATTGTTGGAGACCGTAGCCGGAACCATAACCATAGGGACGCAGAATGCCTCGTGCTTCTGCCGGGCAGCTGCCAGCTCTAGGAGTCCCAGGTAGGCCTGCCAGATAAGTTTGTGTGACTGTGGGGCCAGGGAAGGGGGACGGACAGGGGCGTGGACAGCAGGTAGCTGGGAGTGAGCGAGCAAGCATGGGAGTCTCAGGGACACAGTGAGGAGACCAGGTATCACTAAAAGAACCAACACAGGTACGTTAAGAGCACAGACAAGGACAAGCAGCTTCCCAGGCATGAAGGGGAGAAGAAGTATTAGCATATAGTCTTAAAACTAACTCTCTTAAGCCGGGCGTCGCGTCGTGGTGCACGCCTTTAATCCCAGCACTCTCGAGGCAGAGGCAGGGGGATCACTGTGAGTTCCAGGCCAGCCTGCTCTACAAAGCAAAGTCCAGGACAGCCAAGGCTACATAGAGAGACCCTGTCTCGAAAAACCAAAAAGACTAACTCTCTTATAAATGAGTCTCGGTTATGTCAAATTCTTACATTTCTTTAAGTAAAGTAAATCAAGATTTCTGTGAGACTCGTCCCTATTGAATAGGATATAATTAAGGACTACAGTCCAATAAATGATTTTTTTTCTTAAAAAAAAATCTGGGGAGAAAAATTAATTATATAACCACCTTCCTGTCTAGATCATAGGTGTATTTCAAATGCCAAATATGGAATTATGTCTATAGATTGTCAACAAATCAGAAAACATCAAAATGAGTCCCAGCAGCAATGGTCAAGCTTGTGCTGGCTTGGCTAATTCGCCTCATCAGAACTGGGCCAGTCTTGTGCTACATCGCACTGCCTTGCTATTCTGCACTATGGGGCAACTGGGTTGGGTTTAAAAATAAACCCCAGTTCCTGAGGAATATCCAAGAAGATGTGAAGCAAACATGGGGCTGCCAATCACACACGTGAAGCCAACAAGCAGGGAGACAGACAATAGCGAACCTCAAACCCGCCAATGATTATGAGGGCGTTGATATTGTGGGAATGCATCTGTTCGGCGATCTTCTCCAAGTGCTTTCCAGGTAGGGTGCTGAAAACAGACAGACCAGGAGGTGAGAGTAGAGCCACAAGCTGGAAAACTTCCTAGAAATCATCTACCCATGCCAACTTCCACCCATGTCTGAACTCTGTGGCATGACAAGCCCAGTGGACAGTGGGGTGATTTTCTTCTGCCTCCACAGTGGACAGCACCTGGGACAGCGGAATCTGGAAAATGATCACTCAAGGCAGAAGTGGCAAGGTATTGTGTCCCAAAAGAACGTTTTTCAAAAGTAGGAGTGCTGGGGTAGCTCAGTGGTAGAGTATTTGCCTAACATATATAAAGCCTAAGTTCAATCCACACTACCATTAAAAAAAAAATACACACACACAGACAGGCACACAGAAGAATTGTGTGGCAGTGCACATCTGAAATCCCAACATTCAAAGTGGAGGCAGGAGGATTATTGAGTTCAAGACCAGTCCAGACTACAGACAACATAGTGAATTCCAGAACAGACTGAGCTACATAAGACCCTGTTTCAAAAAAGCCAAAAAGAATTATGCTGGCTGATGAGGAAAAATACATATTAACTTACAATTACTAATGGTAATTGTTTACAAAGAAATTTCTATTTTCCAAATTACATACCTGTGCATATACAAGTATAGCATGTGTGTATATATGTACGTATACATACGTTTTATATATAATGTATTTTATATATGCATGTGTTCATAAATACATATTAAAATACAGTAATAAAATGATATATATTAAATTTTATATAATATACATTCATATTTATGTACTAATAAAGATTTCCTACATGTGTATCAATTTAATTTCCTTTAAGACCCACGCACCTTCTACTTCTACACTATCACCTGCTTCGAACGATGGTCACCAGGGAAACGGCTTCATCTCCCATCCTAATAGTCAGCAGGGGAACGGCTTCATCTCCCATCCTAATAGTCACCAGGGGAACGGCTTCATCTCCCATCCTAATAGTCAGCAGGGGTACCACTGAGCAAGGGAAACGGCTTCATCCCCCATCCTAATAGTCACCAGGGGTACCACTGAGCAAGGGAAACCGCTTCATCCCCCATCCTAATAGTCACCAGGGGAACGGCTTCATCTCCCATCCTAATAGTCAGCAGGGGTACCACTGAGCAAGGGAAACCGCTTCATCCCTCATTCTAATAGTTAGCCTGACCACCCCAATCTTTCTTTCATGCTTAGAAGAGAAAACTAAGTACTTACACTGTTGGTAGGCATATGTGAACTGTAAGGTGAAGCTATTTCAATAGGAAAATTGTAACAATCTAGTGAACGTGCCTAATGGGCAAACCTGGCATCTTCAGCAAGTGTGTCTAGCTGCCAGCTCACCCCCACTCCTCTCTAGAGAGATGCCCAGGTTGCCTTACATAAAGTACACCAGGGCTGACAGCAGACAGATCAGCATCTCTGCAAGGCCTAGGGAGTCTATTTGCATAACCATTAGTATAATTGGGCCTTTGCCATACAAAGCACCAACACCATGGCCCAGAGAAATCATGCAAATGGCTGGGGAAGCCAACCCTGTGGAATCTCCACCTGTCCAGCTGGGATCTGAAGCCCTGATTTTGAAGCAAGCAGAAAAGTCGACTTGATTCTTCACAGACAAGTAAGCCACAAGGACATAGAGCCCAGTACCTAAAAACTGCTTCCCTTCCATACAACAGTAGTCAATAGTGGCTGGCATTCTAGAAATAACGAAAAATAAAACGGGGTTGGATCCAACACAACGCACTTTGTTTAAAATGCCCTAATTGCAAGCATGTAGATAATTGAAGGATTTTGTCAGTCAGAAAAACATGATTTTACTTTAGGATTACTCAGGGAATTTCTTCAGCTGTACAAATGAGTGTGAAGTTAAGTGCTTACAGATACAGTAACACAGCTACTGACGACTGCACAAGCATCACTCAGTCTTGCAACCAGAGTGGGACAGAGGCCCTTTTCTTATTGTTTTGCTCTTCAAGTAAACGGAAGTAGAGAATTAATAGAGAGAAAGGGCCACAAAGTACTTGACTTCTCATTTGAGAGCACTGGGGATTGAACTTGAGACCTCATGGATGAACTTGAGACCTCATGGATGCTAGTCAAACATTCTAACCACTGAGCCACATGTCCATTACGATCTGCCCTCTCTTTCCTAGTACTGAGATTAACTCCCGGCTCCCATCCCCAGCCACACTGTGACTCTCCCTCTTTGTTAATGACTGTTGGGTGGTTTGCCAGTTAGCAGCATTTGCTGCTCTTGCAGAGAACCAGGGCTTGGTTCCCAGAATCTACATGGCAGCTCATAACCGTCTTTCATTCCAGATCCCGGTGACCCAATGCCCTCTCATGCAGTGCACAATCATACACGCAGGGAAAACACTCACTTGTGCACATAAAATGAAAAGGAAATAAAAAGAACTTGTCTAAGAGTCAAATTCGAAAATTACCGTTTCGTCCCAAGAATGGACCCTCCTTGGCCAGTCCAACCTCCAACATCTGCCCAGCCGATTTCTTTGATCTAAAGTTCAAACACAGAGTGAAACAGCTGAAGTGAGGAAGAAAGGGCTTGATTAGAAGGCCCTGAAAACATCCCAGCGTTCTGTACTCTCTCCCATAGGCTGAGTTCCCATTGACATAGGTAAGGCTGCAGGTCTGTTTCCTCACTACAGGGCTGACTCAGTCAGGACAGGTCATATCCTTCTAAGGTAAACAAAACGCTGAGCCTTGGGAAAACTATTCCTTCCTTGCCTATAGGGGACATCCATACCCTAGCACTAGGTATATGTCCTGGGTGGAACTTCAGCTAGCCAGAATCTGTCACTAGTACAGAAAAACAAAATGAACACCATGTTTTTATTTTTAATTTTATATACCTCTATTTTATGTGAATTGGTGTTTTGCCTGCATGTATGTCTGTGTGAGAGTATCAGACCTTGGAGTTACACACAGATGTGAGCTGCCATGTGCGTGCTGGGATCTAGACCCTGGTCCATCTGGAAGAGCAGTCAGTGCCCTTAACCACTGAGCCATGTCTCTGGCCCAATACCATGATTTTTAATTGGTAAAGGTTAAACTAACTTAGCACAGAAGGCAAAGAAGAGAATTAGGGAGAAACGCAGGTGAAGATGGCGGTTCCCCTGTTAGAGGAGGCATGAATTAGCTACAGAACAGAACACACTGGGCCACAACTCCAGTCACGTGAGTTTTGGTGAACCTCTTACTCTTAATGTATTCTGGTGGGATCTTTAGGTAAGTTACAGACATCTCCAACTTGGCATCTGCAATCTCCAGTCCTCAGAGTCCCTGGGGACCCAGCACAGGCTACATTTCCCTGACTCTATAAATCGTATTTCTAGCCTTTTCATAGGGTCAACTGGCCCTATGCATTTGTCTCCTCTGCAAATACATAATGAACAGTTTTGTCTGTGCTTCAAAATGCAGCCCGATCCTTGAAGGCATCTCATCGTCTCCACATTCGCCATTGACTCTTCTTCCTCAAGTTACTGTGAGGTGCTCCGCACCTAGTCTGCCTGCGTCCTGCCTCTGCTAGACATTAGAAAGTACCTGAGAAGATGCACCAGCCCCCTGACTAGCCCCCTCCTTAGGAGCCTCCCGCCTCACTTAGCCAGAAAATCAGATGCGTAGGACTGGCTACAGATGACCTGGCTCTTGTTTGTCCCTCACCTTCTCCTTCTTTCCTCTCACCCCCCAGCCTGGACCCTATCATCCTGAAACATGGGCAGAACCTGCCTCAGGGTCTTTGTACCATGTTTTCCTCTGCCTGGAACAAAAGGAAGTCCTTCCTTAACATTTACCCATTAGTGGGAGATTGGCTTCCTGTGAGCAGCTGTTACATGAAACGCATGCAGGGCCCCTGCAGACTGCCCTCTTGTCAGCATTGTTCCCGCTTTTTCCACTATCTTATAAATAAGCCATGTGGCTTGCTAGGCTCTGCAGAAGCAGGGTGTTTTGTCTGTTTGCTCACTCATGCAATTCCACAGGGTTACAAACTCAGTGATGGTACTGACTAGATTGTAGTACCAACCCAGCAGCTCTGGGTTCAGGGTACAGACATGCCCCACCATCCTGTTTCAAATCCTACATCATGAGCACTAATGTTTCCAGTTCTCACTTCTTTCCTAAAAAAAATGGTAATAAGACCTTAGTCTAAGGTCAAAAGAATTAATACATGCAAATGACATACAACAAAAGGAAAACATGCTCCAGACATTTGCTGGCAGATTGTTGTTGCTCTCCCAGAGCTCGGGATGGAACTCAGAGCCTTACGTGCTAGGCAAGTATTCGAATGCTGAGCTACAAGCCCAGCCTAGAGTTACTTTTATTAAGGTTTTGGTTCACAGAGTTCTGGTTTACACTATGAACCATGCACTTTGCCCGTGCCATCTAAACTTAACGCAATAGAATGTGAGGTAAGCATCATTGTATCATTGTGCCTTGGAGTCTTTTGAGCAAATCTGAAAATACATGACACTTGAGCTTCCGTAAAGGCTGAGAACCTAACTTAGGGCAGGATTCCAAAACAGAAGAAAACCTTCAAGCCAATAATTGGTATGGGCACACCACCACAGAGACCTCCCCACATGGACGTTCACTAGGGCCTCCTGGGAGACTCACTTGGCCTCTGGCTAAGCCATCAAAGCCGTCATAGACTGCAAACATCTTGTGACCGTCTGCGATGCCGACTCGAACAGCAGAGCGCACAGCTGCATTCATTCCAGCGGCAGGCGCCCCTACATTAATGACTGCCACATTGCAATTGCTCTGCAAACAGAAGAGGACAAGTCATCAGATGAGCTCATGCTCCCATTTGTTGCACACTTACATGGAGCCATACTGTGCCACACGCATTTTGCAGAAAGCGACCATCTTATGATTTTAAAAAAGGGGGAGGACAGGGTATCCAACAACGGAGAGGGGAAGAGGTTTCCAGGGATCCACACTAAGGAGAGTGTAGGGCAGAAGGTGGGTGCCTAGGCCACTCAGAAGACTCAGTCGCTAGTGGGAGCTGGCTGCCTACCTTGGGGATCTTATCATCGGGCAATTTTATGGCAAGACGCTTGTAGATCTTCAGGTTTCCCTCAAAATTCCTAAAGAAAAATGACATTTTAGTTTTAATTGTGTATGGCTTTGCGCACACGAGTGCAGTGCCTATTGCGGCCAGAAGAGGGCATCCGAGAGAGCTAGAGTTACAAGCAATTATGAGCTAATACATGTGGGTTCTGGGACTGAACTTGGGTTGTGCTCTTAAATTTTTATATTGAAACTATAGTCTCAATGACCAAATAAGGACCTAAACTCCTAATAACTAGAGTTTTATTCCCAATAACTCACCTCCCTCGCAGTTTTACAGCTTCATTGAATCTCCTCTCATCCATGGCCTTTTGTACATCCTGGGTCTTTAAAAAAAAAAAAAAAAAAGATAATTAAAAAAAAAAAAAGAATGAAGAAAGCTTAGAGGCTCTGTGGCTGGAACGTCCCCATCTGACGATGCTGGATTGTAAGTCGCTTCCAAATTGACAGCTGACCCAGTGGTGAGGCTTGAGCCCCAGTGAAGAGGAGGCGACTCCTGCTGCTCATGGCTACAAAGTCATAAAGGTGATTCTCATGTAGGCAAGGCTCATGGGAATGGATCTTTTAGGAAAGGATATGATTAATCCGCAACTCAAGTCAGTTAGAAAGAAAGGAAAACACAGCCAGCTCACGGTCTCCCTGAGGACTACTGATCTCAAAGATAGTTCACAAGTGGCTGAGAGAAAGAGAGAGCTGAAGGCGGCCTCCAGCGCAGGGAGGTCAGGGCGGAACATCCTGATGAGCCTCAGCGAACTGCTGCCTCTCAACAACTGACTCTCTATGGCTGCTTATTAATGAAGCCTCTATGTGATGGTTTGAATAGCCAGGAAGTTACATGTAATCTACTTGTCCACAGTGAATACACAGCGGAGGACAGTAAGCGCCAAAGAAATGAGCCACATGGTTCAGGGATGCAACCTTTGTAAATCTAGCACTTCTCAGACAGTCGCAGATACTGCTTTTGTCCTTCTATCCCCAAGGATACACAGGAACACACACACAAACACACACAGACACACACACAGACACACACACCTATCTTTGCACCCACAAACACACATCACTACACATATGTACATAAATGTCCTTACTTCTATTGGCTTCTGGGAATTAGGTTAAGGTTACTTTCAACAAGTCCCGTGACACATACATACATTCTCTCTCGGTCTCTCTCTATGTCTGTGTGTCGCTATCTCTCTGTCTCTCTGTCAGTCTCTGTTTTTCTGTATACGTGTGTGTGTGTGTGTGTGTGTGTGTGTGTTATAAAAGGCACACATGACAGGGTTATCAGAAAGGCTAATATTGCAACATTTCATGAAAAAAAATTGGGAAAATGAAAGGAAATTGCAGTTTCTAATGCAGTAAGCCCCATTGTCACTGCTAAAAAAAAAAACTGAATTGAAAAGGAGAATCTATTTTTCTTTCATCTATCAGGAGACACTTCCGTGACCTGAAGGAATGGGCCTATCCCCACATTATTTGAATCTGCCCCAAGGAGCCATCACAGATCAGAAAGTGCTTGGGGACAAAAGGACAAAAAATAAAAATAGAGGCATTTAGGCACGTCACACCTACAGCACCAGTGCTGCTCTGATACAGGCGCTCCACAGAACACCTGTGATTGTAGGTGCAAACAGTCACCAACTCTTAGAATTTTCCAGTTCTTGGTGGAGAAGACACATAGTTAGCAGAGATGACCACTGGAAGTGCCTCATGGGTGGCAACAGAAAACAAGCAAGAGATAGAAAAGCCTTTACCCACTGTGCACTGATGCGGGAAGCCTGCCGTTCGTTATCCATGGGTTTCCTTCTCTAGCGCCCCACAAAGGCTGTTTGACCCAGTGCTCACGGAGTCTGCAGCAGACCACACAGTTTGAAGTACCCACTTGTTCCTCCAGGTGGCCTTCCCACTAGCCGAGCTCACCATTTGCACACAGTCCACCAATGGCAGCCGGATGGCTTGATTTCCTCTCAGCGACACTACGCAGGCTGGGGTCTCCGGAGTAGCTTCTAGCAAAGCAATGACAGCCTCCACCCCCATGCGGCTGCCCTGCAATGATAATCACAACCACTCAAGATAGTCAACCTTTCATCCCGGGCCCAAGAGGCACCATGTGCACAGTGGCACCACCCCAGGGCTCGCTCTCTGCCTGCTTTCTACAACGATTCAATCAGGGGCTACCTTGTCTGTAACAATAAGGTTACAGCTTCAGTAAGAACTGCCAGCTGGGCCGTGGTGGCGCATGCCTTTAATCCCAGCACTTGCGAGGCAGAGGCAGGTGGATTGCATGAGTTCGAGGCCAGCCTGGTCTACAATGTGAGTCCAGAACAGCCAAGTCTACACAGAGAAATCCTGTCTCAAAAAACAAAAACAAAAACAAAACAAAAAAAAAAAGAGCTGCCATGCAATACTAAACACTTATGGTTTGGATCCAGGATACTTAATGTCCTCTTGGGTTAGTTTCTGGA